>NW_005054298.1:4482346-4566973 GCF_000277835.1 Geospiza fortis | reverse complement strand
AGCAGGAATTATTTGATTTTCAAATCATGTTAGAGGGAAAACTTTATACAACAAGAACAGAAACAAATTTGTTTGTATGTTTGGTGGGGTTTTTTTGCAAGGCCTCAGATTCAGGGTATCGAATGGATTATTATTGGTTCTTATCTAAGTTTAGAAAGAGCTGTGAATATATAATGAATACAACAGAGAGATTTCAGTGTTTACTGGTTTACTGGTTTATTGATGCTTCACTTGCCTGTCTTTGCAAGATGTGCCATTTATGAATACTTGGCTAATCTCCAAAGACAGTCGAGATTTGTTCCATTTATTGCTCTTCTGAGTTTGCCTTTTGGCAAAAAGTCTCAGCTCAGGAGCCGTTTGCATATCAAGGCTCACAGGTCTCCTTTGAAAACCTGCCAGGTCATGGAAGTCATGAGGCCTCTCACTTTAAATTAAGTGAACAATAATTGAATGTATTAATTCTAATTCTTAACATTGTTTTTGTAATAGGCATACGTAATTTTGCCATAACTTCATGTAACTGAATCAAGATGGCGTGCACTGTTCTGGCTTTCACTCAGGGGAAGTACAGGGAAATACTGCAGAGGGGGAGGTCTTTTGGACATAAGTTACAGCTAAGTTTATGTTTATTATGCTGATAAGGGAACAGCCAATGGAACACTGGTCATGCTGCTGGTGGTGTCCATAGGGAAAGGTCAGGCACAGTTGTTTCATCCCTTTTAGAGGGTTCTGAAGCTGCTTCATAAATGATGGTTTATGTTGATCAGTGAAGCAGGGATTGCTGCACAGCTTAATTACAACAAGCAGAGCGGGAGGAAAATGCCTTAAACATCTCTGTTCTTGAGTGGAAGCAGTCTGGCAGCAAAGAGAGCAGTGGAGCAGGCACAGCTTGGGGTTGGACTCATTCCCCTGGAAGCTGTGGGCTGGCTGGGCCTGAGCAGGCTGGAAGCACCTTGTGGCACAGGCTTCAGAGGGGTTAGCAAAGGATGGCTTTTACCTTCCCTAAGTGCCTAATTAGAAACATTTCTCCTGAAGGAGCTTCAGCCTGCAGAGGGAGAGGGAAAGTGCTGTGCAAGGAGTGATGAAGTGGTGGTGATGAGCAGAAAAAGCAAGGATTGGCAAATAGTAGGAGCTGCAAAGGCACAATCAAATGCTTGTAAAGGGCACTCTTGGGTTTGAGAACAGGAGAGGGAGGAGGATCTCCTGAAGGCACTGCTCAGGGAACTGATCCGCAGTCATTAAGAAGTATCTTTGCTGGCTACTTGCTGAAAACAAAATAGTGCTGCCTCTTGCCATTTTAGCAGGAACTGAGCTTCTCTCTGTCCAGCACCTCCTTCTGTTCCCAGATCCTCATTTGTGTCACAGGAGAGCTGGACCTGTGGTTACAGAAAATATTAGCGCTGCTTTATTGACTCAAGCACCCACAAACCACTTGTCACTCTTCACAACTCAGGGAGGATTGATGCCCAGAGAGCCCATCAGTCCAGAGCAGCAAGGCAAACAACACCCCAGCTGCTCTGACTTATTTAATATTTATCCCAGACCTATGCAATGCTCCTCCCTCTGGAGGTCAGTTCCAGTTTGTGCTCATTTGATCCATCTTTGAGCCAAATATAGAGGTGTTCTTTTAAGGGGAAAAAGAAAATGAGTGCCATCAGTAGGGAGCTTGATGGCAAATGTGCACCTCAGTGTATTCCACTGTCTGTTCTCTCAACAATCAATCTATAAATGACCTTTCCCCTTTCCACTCTACTCTATAGCAGAGTTTTGATTTTATAAGCTGACCAGCCTCTTTCTGTTTCCCAAATCCTCCTATTGTGCTGTAACTGCCTTATTAAAATTTCCATGAGCATGTGGAAATGTTATAATAAGTTTCTCAATAGGAAGTTCTAACAGTGACTATTCAGTTCTGTAGGCTATAGATCATCTCTCATATGCTTTTGAATCAGGTATTGATGTTGCTCTATATTATAATGGGGTTATATTTCATTTTCTTAATGTCACATTTTTATTAATTTCTGATATTGGTACCATACTAAGTATCTTATTCATATGAGCACAATCTCTTAGGTCAAAAATGTAATTAGATATGCACCAGAAAGGTGTGGCTTGCATCTTGATACTGAAAATGACTTATAATCTTTATAACTATTACATATCTTATGTTTCATAGACAGGTGTGTCATATTCCACTTAATGCTCTGACAGTGAGGTTCTTCAGTTGTTGTATTTTTGTGTATTCTGTATTTCCTATCAGTCTTAAAATTGCTGTTCCTTTCACTTAACATCTTTTTGCTTTGCCTCAGAATTTCTCCCCAGTCTATGAATATATTGATTCTGTCACTCATCCTTTATTACCTAATTAGTTTTAGTTGCATTGGTAGGACTTACATACTAATTGTAGTCTCCTGGATCAGCTTTTCCAATGTGACACTGCTACTATGAAGGCAATGCTTAGCAGGAGAATTCTAGCAGTGGAAGTCACATGGAAGACTTGAAACAGTGAAATGCAAAATCTCAAAGTCTGGGGAGCAAATAAAACCCCCTGAAATTTCAGTTGTGATGTGAAGGACAGCTTGAATTGTTATATGTTGCCTCCTGTTATTGCAATAATACTGTGGGAAATAATGCTGTGAGTGACTTTCCTCTGGAACTGAAAGCAGGAAAGATATCTGAGTGCAAATGGGTACAGCTCCTGTTAGCTGCTGGTGTGCACAGAGGTCAGGGGAATTTGCTTGGTACAAGATATGGCTTATGAGACTTGTGATTTCCTGCTTTGTGTAGTTTGCCTTGCTTGGCATCTTCTGCTAAGATTAAGGGAGGGTGGCAAGTAGCTAAAGCCAAAATATCAGTTGTGTGTTTTGGAAAAAGAAAACATTGTAAGACTAAAATACTCTTACTTTAATAGTAGCTTTTTATCAAGGGTATAAGAAAGCCAGGTCTTGCATAGGGAGCTGGTGTGGGATATGGTCAACAAGGTTCAAAATTGTAAATTGGCTGAAATACGGAGCTAAATCTTGAAGTTTTCTCTCTGAATAACCTATTCTAATGGTCTGAGTGTCAGCTGCATAAAGTTTGCACTATTTTCCTCTCCTCAGACTCCAGTGATGAAAAATGTTCTTACAAAGCTTTTGTTTTTCCAAATAGAAAAAGAAGTAATGTAGTTTCCCAGGATCCCTTTAGCAACAATAATGAATCCTCTGGCACTCCTTACTATGCATTTAATGTCAAGTTTACCTTTCACCCTTAACTCATCTAGACATTAACTGATCTATAAAATTCACTTGAGGATTCATTGCCAATTATAAAACTCCTGTTCTGAAATGTGTATTTTTTCTTTACATTAAAACATTTTAGTCAGTGAAATATCTTCACGTCAAACAAATGATGGATGAATGATTGATTGCCAATACATCTGGTTCATTCAGTTTTGTGTTTTATTACTTTGTGGACCAGGCAGATATTATCCAAATTCTTCTGTCAATGACACCAATGGAAACCCTGACTAATCGTTGTAGTGAATGGCACTGATCTGCATTTTCACACATCATTGACCAAATACAGCCCAGAGCACAGAGGAAGAGGTGGCACTTAGGGAAAGCTGTGAAGGATACAATGCCATAAAGCTCAGAGCAACTGGGCTTAGTTAAAAATCCTTGGAGCCTTGCCTTGCTACAAGCAGGTTTGATTTTCGATTTTTCACTGTCTTTTCACCAGGACTAAATGCTGCTGCTTGGTGGGTAACATTTGGTTTTGTCAGGGGCAAGCTAACACCCTTTCCTTAAGGGGACTTCTGTAGAAATGGGCTGGTCCTGATGCTCTGGGAGGAATGCAGCTGAGGGGGTCATCGTGGAAAAGCAAAAGTCAAATCCTCTTCTTCATCTAGAATGAGAGGAAAATGTGGAAGCCTTCTGCTCTGTTTTTTGGTAGAAGTTTGCTGACATGTTTTATGGACTTGGAGACAGATATGATGAGATTAAAAGGTAAAAGAAAAGTAAATGGAGAGTCAAGGGAAAGCTGCTGTTTGTCCTTGATAGGACAGGAAGGTTTCATGAACTGCTGCAGAGGGGCAGTGCAGTCCCAGTGTCTGGCACTGCCCACCTCAGTCGGGTGTTGGCCCATTCCACCAGCTTCCACATGCACAGCCAGCCCCATCCTTGGGGCTCTGATGTTATTTGGAAGGAGCTCAAGTGAAAACACGGTCAAGGCTCCTGTTTACCTTGAGGAAGGAGTAGAAAGAAATGAGGTGAAAGCTGTATTTGCAATGAATCACTCCCAGAAAATGGTTTATTGCAGAGATATCTATGAAAGGGAAGGCAGGATGAGAAGCACATGTATGAGCCCACCAGATCTATTAACTGAGGTTGTGCAGGGCAAGAATAAACAAGAGAAGATTTTGCACTTATTGCTGGAAAATATGTCAGCATCCCCTGGGGAATTCCAAGTGCCCTTTGATAATAACTGCTAAAACCCAGTGTTTTCAGGATTTGCAGGTGTCAATCTAACTCATATTTTTTCTCACCTGTGATGTAGATTTCAGTTTATGTTTTTTTTTCTCTAAGTTTCTGTCAATGTGCTGCAAAAAAAAACCCCAGTCCAAAAAGTGCAACACATTTAACCAGCAGACATCAGCTATGTAGATTTTAAATGTATTTGCATTACATAGTTAAGCATAAAATGGGTTTACTCATGGTCTGAAGTGTTCTGAATAATAAATTTTAAAAATGCTTTTGTATTTTCTGGAGAACGAGGCCACAAAGGTAATTTAGATGTTTCTTTATGATGTTTTATCTCAGTATTTTAAAGAGGTGTATCATTGTGTGAAGGCTTAAAAAAAACCCAAAACAACAAAGGAAAGCAAAGCATTGTAACCTCTGTTTGTAGTGGCTGATGACAGTGAATTGGAAATGTTAAACAAGAAAAAAAAAATGGCTGCAGTGTTCTGTGATAGTTCTGTGTATATTCTTGACAAATGCTTTGATGTTGAAAACTCCCATTGTGATATTTTTCAGAAAGGAACACTTCATTTTTTTATTATCCAAACTGCTTTAAAAGTATGTCATTGTTTCCATGTTTACAGTTTATGTAGTCTAATAACAATGTTTAGGGAATAAAAGGCACCAAACACCTTTTGTAGGGGCCAGAGACATTTCTTGAGAGTGAGTATTTTCAATATTAAACAGGTATTTTGCTTTGAAATGGGGAAGAAGAAACAGTCATTTTTGGGTTTTACTGTGAAAAGGGCAATTTGGCATTGGGCAACTAAAATATGGGTTGTACACCCATATATCAGTGAAATAGATTCTACAGCTGCTTTTCAGTTCTTGGTGCATAGCCAGGCTATGATAATGCCAGGAGTGCTTACCCTGCAATGCTGTAAACTCACCTGAGCTGCAATTACACACCTGCTTCCCAATGCTGCTGGGCTTAAAATCACCCTGGCTGCATCCTCTATGCTAACTGGTGTCTTAAATACAGGTATTTTTCAGTCTTTGTGGAGGTTTGTACAGCTTTCCCTCAGGCTAGGAGCTTGAACACGGCTCCTAAATGCTGCAGTCTGGAAGTGTCTGTGGTATAAGTGCCTGTCATGAAACACAAGTTGCATTTTCTCACCTTGCTGGTTGATGTCTGTCAGAGCTGGTGGTTCAGCTGGAGCCCTGCACAATGGGAGAAGTTGGAGCTGGGTTTGTTGTGTTTTTGGCCCCAGCTGAGAGGGTCTAAATGTTTCCAGAAGGAAATGACAGCCTTGCTCAGGGCTGCTCTTACATCTTGGAGCACCATGGAGCTCCCCAAAGTCAGAAGAGTTGTCCTGGCTTTATACCCTGGTTTTCTTCCTCTGTTACACTGGAGCACTGTATAGGTTTTGAATAGCTGTAGGTAGAGAAATTCATCCCCAAAGATGTTCTTTTCTTTGTCTGCAGAAGTTTCTGTCTTTCAGAGAAGGCAGGTACATTACCCTGCCTAAACAACGTCTTTGAGATTGACTGTGAGAGTACACTATGAGGCAGCACTAAAGACACTATAAATAGTGAATCATCTGTCGAAGACAAACCAGCTCCTGTAATGGAATCACTTGGATAGGTGCCATTTATCCTTATCATTTTTCTAGTGAGAGTTTTACATTAGGGGAAAAAGACATGAAGAAATGTTTTCTAGCTGCCTGCCCGTCATCCTTGAACCAAGATTTATACAGGAACTGATCTTTGTATCTTTAACATTTATTGGTATTAACAACACAGGAGTGTAACAAATAGTCAGACTCACCATTTTTGCAAGATATCAGAGGTCAGGAATCATTTTTGTTTCTTTTTTTCTTTCTTTTTGGAAGTCACAAGGTCATTTATGAAATAATATTTGGGAGGAATATGAAGAAAGTTAGAAAAGCTGCTGCCTGTCCTACTAAGCTATTTAGAAAGATTTACTAATGAGTCACAGTGAAAGGATCCAGATGAGCAAGAATGCAATTATTTACACTAGATTTGCAACATGAGATGTGTAACAGCTACACCAGCTTAAGGAGCACCCAGCTGCCTCCCTTTGTCTCGGCTGGTGAATTCCCACCTGTGCTGTGGCTGTTCCTGCAATTGTTCAAGCGGCAGCACAAATTAGAGCAATGAAATTATCTGGGTGGGGAAGTTTTTAGCCCGGATAATTTTACTGGTCTGCAGTGTGGCACCACAGAGGGGTGGCATCACAGTTTGGTGGCAGATTGACATAGAAATGTGAATGAACAGTTGAGAGCAGGGAGGAAGAGTAGAAACTTAGATTAATTTTCGTGCAGTCTTGGTATGTCCAGATCTGCACATGAACTGACTTGTCTTTCATTGCTTCATCTGGTTTCCTATTTTATTAGTCCATGTAGCTCAGAGTGAATAAAACCCAACAGTTTGTCTCTAAATGCTGTAATTGTTCACTGTACCATTCCCTATGTATTGGAGTTAACTGTAACAGCCTGGTGGAGAAAGTGGTAGGAAAACCTGGGTGAGAAGGATTCAAAAGCAGCAACAGAGGGGGAGGAACTACCTCAGAAAAATAAGGTACTGTAGGAAGCTGGGTCTAAACACAAGTCGAGACTGATTTGCTGGCAGCAAAAAGACAAGGAAAAAATCAAATGTGAGATGCAATAAAAAACCAATGATGGCGAAAGTAAAACAAAACTGTTTTCTGACTTAAGATCAGTCATTTTATTGATTTTTAAAATAAAAGCTCTATTTTCTTATGTGTGCCTGAATATACCAGGCAAAACCTAAACCCTGAAATGCTCACATAGCCTCAGGCAGCCCCCAGCCCCCTGGCCAATAACTCTTGTCTGGCTCGTGCTGCAAGTACAACAGTGTGTGTACTCGGCAAGGTCGTTTATCCGCAAAATCCCAGAGAACTGCATCAAAAGGGTCAAGAACAAGCTCTTTTGGATCTACACTAGGTAAATCACTGAATTTTTGTTAAAGCAATTGTAAAAAATCATGGAGAAAGTTAAAAAAGATCCAGTGCAAAGGCACACGATTACTACTGTGTGTGTCTAGAATCTGCTTCTTAAATGTAGTTCTGCAGCAGTTAAACACTAAGGTACCCCTGGAGCTCAGATTTGTCTGACAGAGGAAATCAAGGGATAAAATCTCTTTTCAGACAAAGCCATACTGAAGCCCATGAAAGAAAAATAAAGACAGATGATGCTCATTGGGGGTGTCTAGAAAAATATTAATATGGTAATGTCTTTATATCTATGGATTGTGCAATTGCCTTCAGTAGAATTGCACCAGCTTAGCCTGCTGAGCATTTCAACCAGCACACCCAGCTCTGCACTGGATGAATCTCCTGATAACAGATACGAGAGGTGTGATTCAATATCTCCTGCTCTCACAGGCGCCAGAATGCTTGTAGCACATCTAGAAATGCAGGGCACTTGATCCTGCTAAGGAGCCCTTGCTTCTGTTGAGGGAGTTGCCAATATAATTGCAGAAGGTGAAAGGAGTTAAGTCTGTGAGAACTGATCACTTGAGCCCCTTTAGGGAGGTGAGAAAGGCACCGGGTGGAGTGGCACTGCTGAGCTGGCTCCACTCCACCCCGGAGGCGTGATTCAGCATCCCAGCGTGGCTGTGGCATCTCAGAACTGATGTGAACGTGCTCCTGATTTCTAACCAGGTATTGATTGAGAAAGGTGGAGCTGTGGGACAGCTGTGCTCATTTGGAACAACTTCTGGCTGGTGGATTGGGATTGGGATTGGGAAGGAATTTGGTGTGGAGCCATTGTTGACTGAGAGATGTGGATTTAACCCCACTAATTGTCCTAGTGCCCTGGGAGTTTTTCTTTCCTGGGCCTCATTTTGATAGCAGGAGTCCTCTGTGTAAATACAGAGAGGCAGAGTGACACAAACTTCCTTCTCCATTTGGAGGAGCAAGAACAATACATACATACAATTTCTATACAATCCAGCCCTCTGTGGTTGTTCTGCTTACTCCTGGGGCTCTGAATTGGAAACTTCTGCATTTAGGCACACACTGCAGTATTTTAGTAGTCTTTTAAATTTCCTTCTGGATTTGCTTATACATGAGTCTTATTTTGGTTTTGGACTTTGCACAATATTTGAAGAGAACAGCAGAAAATCCAAAGCCCTTAATATTTCACTTTGGACTCTAAAATTAGCTTAATGCATTTTATAGAAACATCATTTAAAAGTGAGCCTTATGCTGAGCAAAAACTGAGTTATTTTAAGTGAAAAGAATAATTTAATGATTGTATTTATCAGAAATTTATGTATAATTGGTGCAAAAATAGATATTTATTGATGCTTTAGCTTATGTTAAAAAAGGGTATTAGTAGGATTTATAGAAATTTGAGAATTTTTCTTAATTTTGAGTGATCCTTGTAATAAGAATTTATTAGGGTTTTCCTCAAAAGTATCAAAATTATGAAAATAAAACCAAAGGCTCTTTGGTTTAATTCTCTGAGTAGGCTTAAGACTACTTAAGATTAGTACTTGTAACCAGCTTTTTTCCCTGTTAAATACTGAGGGCAGTTCCTAGGATCCCAGAGACATCTTGCTGTACTGTGTCTTCTTCCTGACACTGTGCATGCACTGAGTCACAGGAAGCTATTCAGATATCCTAATAAGCCATGATAGAAAATCCTACATGAAATTCTTATCAGAACACAGCTTAAAAACTGAAGTCCTTCCTCAGCTCAGATGGAAGCTCTGATATCAAAAGGAAATGGAGTAGAAATCTTTCCATGGGCTCTGTTAGAACTGGCTGCAAAGTACTCTGGAGATACCTAAAAGTTAGCAGGCGTTGCTTTCTGGCTGATAGCAGAAAGAACAGATAAGTAAGAAAGAGTCATGGATAAAAGGGGGGAAAAGTTTCTTTCCATTTCACAGGATAGTGGTATTTGTAGGTGTAACTACAGCACCCTTGAGTAAGAAGAATGGCAATGTTCCTTGATAGTGCCTAAGACCTAAATTAAGCTATGCTTTGCTCAGGGAATGAACAAACTGAAACACTTCTCTATTAACCATGGGCCATTTTGCTTGGCAAACTGCCTTGATATTTAAATGGTGAAATACTTGATAAAACCATGCTTTAGTCTGGTAGTGCTTCGATAAAATTAACCCATTAGTCAGCCCAGGACAGGCTGTCAGTCCCTCTGCAGTGATGGGACTGGTGTTGACTGCCAGCAGCCTCATCACCTCTTTTTCTTGTGCTATTCTGTATTACAAGAGAAAGTTAGCAGTTGAAAAGTTATTTTTATGCTAGTGCAGAGGCAATATCTCAAAAGGGCAGCTTCTCCTGGAATTTATTTTGCTTATCTGAAGCGAGATGTCCCACTGCAGAGCAGAGCAGCCACTACCTGTGTTTCTGTAGCATGGATGGATGTGTCAGTCAAGATAATGACTATTCCAACACAATCTCGTCTCTTCATTTCTCCGTCCCTTTATTCCTTGACTTGTCATCATACCCACGCCTAGAAAATCCAGGTCAGCCTGGCTCCTTTCAGGCAAAACAAACCCAGTAACAACCCCCACACTATTAGCAGGGGATGGGGACAATTTCTTGATGTGTGAGGAAGGTTCTCAAAATTCCCTTCCTTGTGAGTCATTGCGGAGAAGACCAGCATGAAAGGTTGCATGGCTCCCACACCCCCACCCTCCAGGCTCTCTTGTACAGACTCCTCATTAATGGAGGGATTGCGTTAAAAGGAATAAACCTTCCCTCAGAGGATCAATTAGCAACCTTAAAAATAGAATAAAGGAAGACAGAAGCCCTTGCAGAGCCTTTCTGCCAGTAGCTCTCCTTTGCAGTGAAAAATCCAGGAGTAAGCAGGAGTGTGACAGATGATGGAGAGGTTTCTGTCCTCGTTCCCTTTTAACACTTCCTTCACTGTAATTACTGGAGTGTTACTGGTCATAGCAATCCAGTTAGAGCTGCAGCAGCTCTTCCATTAACATTTTCTATTTCCAGGCCTTTTCACTCAGCTGTAAATACGAGCTAACGGGGACAGTTTGGCACACAAGGCCTTACTGAAGGCACAAAGTTCAGAATGTTTTTTCCATGCAATTGTTCTAAAATCTCATTAAATTAAATATTTCATTACTGCAACAAAATTACAAGTGTTGCAACAGTTTATGTGTCTATGACTTTGAGTGAAGAGTTCAGATATAAAATCCAATCCATCCCTTGGATCTGCCAGAAATACCCTATTATCTCTACCAATCAATTGGCAACATCTTGGGAAATGAAAGTGTTTGGATAATTAAATATCAACGTGCAGCTGCAAAGGAATACTGAAATCTTTTTGATATGTATAGCAAAGGCAGAAGGCTTAAAGTATCCCTGAAAATGTCCAGTGCAGACTTCTTTATTTAGGAATTCATCTAAACAGTCAAATCTAGGTCACAACTAGATACCATTGCCCAATGTATCTTTAAAATTTCCTGCTACTTTATTTTTACTTTACAATTCATATTACTGCCCTCCTACAATTGGCCTTAAGTGTTACGCTTCTCAAAAATGTGAAATGTATTTTTCAACACCCTTTGCTATCAGTAATTTGACACAAAGGACACAAAGCAAAGATTTCACGAAATACCCTTGACTTTATCACATTTCATTATATAACATTTGGTGGAAGAGAAAGATGATTAAAATGTCTCAATCCAAAAGTAGTTGGAATAAGTTGCAGATTGTGTATGTTCAGCTGCCCTTATACAGCTTTCATTTGTGTGGCCAGCACTTACTCAGCAGTTCAGTATAACTCTTATTGACCTTGGCAGCTGTCACATCGCTTGCTGGATTTTATGTCGCTGGAGGTGTCAGTGTTCAGGGGAAAGATGTGCAGAATATGCGTGGTTTTATTTGCAGGCGGGAATGAGGTAGAACCCAAACTGCATTTCCAACAGCATTATTTCACAGATGACAGTCACAGGAGACCTGTGACCAACTTTAACCTTTTAATAGTACGCATAAATTAAGGCTACGAGAGAATACTGAGCTGCCAATTATAGAAGCTGTAGTTCCAGGGTCTGTGATTAGCATATTCTTCCCTACTTGCCCCATGACAAAAATGAATAGCAGAAGCTTTATGAAACATTTTCTGAGAGCAGAAACTCATAGAAACTTATCTCCAAATAAATTTAGTGTGCAAAGTAGGTTAGTAAAGCTTCCATTAGCTACTAAATACCCAGAGTGAGAAGGTGGAGCAGAGTGTAGACTAAGGTGCCAGTTTCCTTTGTTCCTTAAACAAATACCTGATGGGTTTTTATTGGCCTATAACCTCTCCTGCAGAATGCAAAGAATAAAGTCTGAGACTGACCTTCCCCAAGGCAGTCAAGTTCATCCTGAATCCTTATCTGCATAATGGTTCTGCAATAAACAGATGTGGCTTTGCAGTATTTGTAATATAAAATGTAATGTTTTCTGAATGTCTTGGATGTCCTCTTGAGAGTGTCCCAGGGTGAGTTTGGATTTCAAGTCTGAATGCTGTTGCACCTCAAGGCTTTCTTTGGGAATGTGTTTCTAGGTGGTGTGCAAGACTCTTGGTGTCCACAGCCTGGTCCGATCCTTGTGTGCTGAAAAGGCTGAGCTCTGTGGGTTTGGGGGTTTTTTTGGTATATTTTTCACTCTGTTGATCCATCAGACCTGTCGGCGCATGTAAGCCACTACTGGGCATGAAATATGCCTGAGAAATGGCTTGTGGATGTTGCCTGCAGAAGCTCCCCAAAGAAATGGCCTCAGCAACAGCAGCTGCAGCATCGTGCCAGCTCCTGCAGTAACTCTTGGTGACAGATGTCACCTTTTTGGAACGTCCAGAGCCATCTGTGACACTTTTATTTTGACCTTGTATTGATTAGCCCTTTGTTTTTTTAAAGTTCCAGCAAATAACGATGCTAATCCAGATAAACCCAGTCACAACTGAAGGTCAGCATTATCTAGATGTGAGCCTCCAGCCCTTTCCTAATGGGAGCTGAAATGGCATCTGAAAGATTTTATGATTTTAGTGGACTTTTAAGAGGGACTAATTTATTGAAATAATTCTGTAAATGGTGATTTCAATCACTGTAGTTAATTGCACATGATTTCCCAATAGATTTAAAAATACAACATTTCATAAAAAATTAATAAGTTGCAAAAATTTAGAAGCCTCAGACTGATTTCAATTGGTGTTACACCGGAGCATTTTTCTTGTATCCTGTGTTTACAAGTGTTTTTTAATCAAGTATAAAATAAAAACCAAAATAGCATGAAGGCACTGAATATGACACTATACGAAGTGCACATGAGCCACTGATTTCTACTACATGGGTAAAACTGAACAGTTCCATCCTGTGTTATATTTTCATGGCAGATATTCACTTAATTTTAGTGGCTGTGCTGTGAAAAGTATCTAGACCACGTCCCTGCAACCCCAGACATTTCAGTCTGTCATACAAATCTGAGAGAATTGCAGACTGATACAGGAGTTTTGCACTATTTCATTGGAACTAACTTTTCATTGACCTTTGGCAGAGAAATCTCTTTACTACAGCCTGGTCTTTTATTTCCTGGAGTGCTGGAATCAGAGTTAATGAGTGTATATTGAGGTGAGAAACCCTGGTGCCCTTTTCTTGGAAACATGCTCCCCTCTCTACTTACCATTACAGGGTGGCTATTAGGAGAAGCACACCATCACCAGAGAAATAAAGAGCAAAGTAGATGCTCTCTCCCTTGCTTTCTTTTGGACAAGGAATTTTCAGTCCAATCCTAGTTTGGGGTTTCCTTTGTTTTCCCTTTTATTACAAAGAGGAGTATATTCAAACACGTTCCCTAAGACCAAAATATACAAGGTTTTAGTTACCATGTTTAAACATGGCTTGGAAGCATTTTCTCCCCTTTTGCTGTACAAATGATGCCCTCTCTCCCCTTTCTGCACTCCTCTATGAATGCCTTGGCTAGTCAAGGCCATGAAAAACAGAGTGGGAGATACTTTGAACCTCACCAGCAGTGCTGTGGCTGTTGAACAAGGGCTCTGCCGTTTCCTGCTGCCCACTGCTGTGTTGTAGGTGTGCCCCAGACGCTCAATCAGACACGTCCATCACAACTGCTGAGTCAACAGAGTCGGGAGGCAGAGGGTGGCTGTGTCATACTAAATAGTTTTCTTTGCAGATCCTTTCCTTCCTGAGTCTCTTTGTACCCCTGATCTTATCGATTGAATTGGCTCTGCTAATTTAGCAGTCCTTTGGGCTGATGATCATAATTACAACACACAGCACAGCTTGAGTAAACAGGTCCATTGCAGCCCTAACGTTTTTGGCTGCCCGATGGCAAATAAACACGTTTGGCAAGAAAGTGCTTCTTTAATGACTTTCACTGGTTGCTACAGAGCTGGAGGAGCTGTTGCAGTGTTATGAAGAACAGGGGAGCTATTCTGTGTAAAGTTCAGCTCCATACACTTTTCCATGCAGCTTGAAAATTGTTGTAAGACTGAGTTCTTTTGAAGCAGACAGACATTGACAGGATTCAAGATAATTTTTATTATGCCTACCTAACTACAATCTTTCTATTGTTAATAATGAGGTAAATATTTATGCTTGATTTTATTTCGACAGCTATCTCGGAGTAGATGTGTCATACTGTTGGCAGAGTAGGTTTTAAATTAACATGTTTGCTTTAAAGTTCAGTGGTAAAATGTAACTGCAGAGCAGAAAGTTGCATGTATTATAGACAGTAATTGGAAATAATTATAAAATTCTCTGCTAGAAAATTGTGATGAAAGACCACTTAGATGAATGACAAATGAGCTGTTCCAAGTTCCAGTGATGACAAAGGTAAGGCTGTGTGGGCAAGGTTAATTCTCTTCCTTTGTGCACGTGCACTGCAAGTACTAATGATCCCCCCTTGCACCTTGAAAGTTTTCTGCTGCAATCAGTGGGCAAGCCCCAAACTCTTTATTATTTTATGCCTACCCTTGAAGGTGTAAAACCCTGTACCATTAATTGCAGTTGGGGTTATGCTGTGCCCTGGCTCAGGCACTCAGATTCTCTTCATTAACCCAATAGCACAACAGAACCTGGGCCATAAGCAAAAGCCCTTATTTTCATCATTATATATTCCTATCCCAGTCACTCTTCCCTTAATTTAGCTGCAAGGTAGAATAAATAATTCTGCTTTGCAAAATAAATGTTGTGAATTGGAGGGATTTGTGTTTTCCCTTCCTGGCATGGCATTGCAGCCCCTGCCAGGGGCAGTTTGCTGGGGGTGGCCAGGGCACTCACCAGGTGAAGCCTTTGGTCCTGGGCACCCAGGTGACCACCCAGGTGAGGCTGATGCCCACCAGCTGCTGCCCACTCTGCCTTGGTGGCTGAAGTTTTGACAACAAAACCCACCTTAGATCCAGGGATTCAAGCCTTTAGCATTCAAGATGAAGTCCACAGGGACTTTACAGAATCTGACAAAATCACCTCTTGAATTATCTTTAAAATTCATTTAAAACTAATGTGCATTCAGTTCTTAAGTAGCACAGGTACTTGCAGGCAAGTATTTGAAAGGAATTTAGTGATCCAAGATATGTCTTTAGGATGCAGCGAGGAGGAGTGATCAGTGTTGGGAAACAACTGATGTGATCAGTTTTAGCAGCATATTTTTCTGTCAGTTTTATCCACGCAGCTCTTTGTATAAAATAGATTTAGTGGGAGTTCTGGGCATACTGTGATTCATCTGGCTGAAGCACTTAAACATGTCTCAGCAATTTGTTTTTAGTTTAAACAGCATTTAAACTCAATCTTTTAAGTAGGTACAGACATTATTTGTACATTATTTAATCCTATGCAAAAATTCCTTCAGTTTATTGCTAGCTGTGATACCCAAATCAGTTTGCTGCCAGAACATCAAGTACTGTTTGATCTAATACAGCTTTATTGGATGAAGATTATACTGTAAGTTAGGTTTACTTGTGAAAGCCTTTCTTTCCTGTAGACAAATATTTAATATCTGCACTCACTTGTAAAGCTCACTTTACAAGAGAGGTACTTCAGAGAAAAATGTTATCACCCCCAACGTGACTTTACCTGCAAGGAAAGTGCAAAACTAGAAACTGTAAGAAAATGAACAGAAATAGTGTTTTCTCTTGGGTGTGATCCTAAGACAAGTGCCAAGCTGGGAAAGTCCATTTCTGGCCAGCTTTTGTTTTATTGGGATGTGACTGTCGAGCTCCTGCCCCCGCTGAAGCCTGCAATTAGGTCAGAGGGATTTTCCATCTCCTTGGCCTTCACTTGATTTGTGGACTATCGAGGTACAGTCTGAAATGTAACAAACTGGGTAAGGAGTTTTTGGGCCACAGTAAGCTCTAAATTTTCCAGTTAACCTTTTACTAAGTGTGAATCTACTTTTGGGATGATGGCCCTTGAGTAATGATTAGCTGTTGTTATTGATCACTGTATTTTGAGGAAGAGTTCCTTCCTGGTTTTTTTTTGGGCTGAGTAGCCTGTCTTTGTGAGCTACTGCTTTGCAGAAGAAGAATCTGTGAGATCATGACATATATAGGAGCAAAAAGAAGAAGTGTTTCAAGAATGTCCTGCTGTGGCATTATCTCCCCTGCAGAAGACAGCAGCTGAATTTGCACTCTGTCAGAGAGCTGAGAAGTCAGGCTCTTTCATATGACCCACAACAATTTCCAGAACAGTCTGAAGAGCAGAAGGTGATTTCTTTTTTTTTTTTTTTTTGATTCCTTTTACCTGGATGACAGGATGCAGACAGCCCAGCACAGATTTAGGTTTATGTGGAGACATTCCCAGGCAGCCAGGTGCACCCTTTGTTTTTAGCCCTTCCTCCTGTTTGCACTCCTACACGTTTAAATGAGCAATGCATGCCTGACTTAGGAGCAGCAGAGAAGCTATCTGATATAAATGAGGTTTCCTCTCTCCTTTCTTTCCTGCCTGGAGAAATCTAAATGAAGGATCATCTTTGTTATTATGAGACAAGATGTGCCTGGTTGTTCTGCAGGATTATTTATGAAGTGAATGCCAACAGGAGAGTTAGCTCTCTGAGGATCAGTGCTCAGGTCTGAGCTACTACCTTTGGCACAGCAATAACATCACTGTCAAAAAGTGGAGGGTTTTTTTCCCCTTCAACCTACAAATTTCTTTTCTATTATTTAAATTTTGGTGTGATGTAACTCAACTGTGCAATCTTCCTAGTGATTAGGCCCTTAAATGCTTGGCAGTTCAACTTCAAACTCTGGGAAAAGTGTAGGCATCCAAACATTTTCATAGAGGGAAGGAAGGTTGGTGAATATTAAAGCTGTGTTGAATCTGTAGTCACAGGGAAGCCCTGGGATGCTGTGGAACACAGCCCAAGGAAGAGTTTTCAGAATTATTGATATTCAGACCAATAAATGTCTGACATTTACCCCTTGAGAGGATGGTGACTCTTCACCTTCCAGGTATGCTGCAGCTGGAAACCTTATGCAACCACTTTTCACAGAGAAGATAATTGAGTCACATTAACTTCAAAGGTATCGCTCGCATAAGAAAATGAGATTTAGTGCAAGGTTTATAAATATGCTATAATTAGACCATTAATTGTGTCATCTTTTTGGCACAGCAGTTGACATTGCCTGTTCCTGTAAGTATGTGTTATTTCATAGTTTGATTTTAACAATTGTTTTGCCTCACACTGAGGAAGTTTGACATATGCAATGCTGACGATGTGGAAATAAGGCAAATCTAAGAAGACATGGGTTGTGCATGGTAGTTAATTGCCAGATGTTTTTTTAGTTCCTTATTGCAAAAATCCACTTCTAACAATTATTAAAATTGTGTATTTCCACTGACTAAAAGATTTGCTGAATGCCAAATGGATATTAGATCAATTTCCTATTAAATGAAGAAGAATGAATCTGAGTATACAATGAGACTAGTGAGCAGCAGGGTTTATTTTTAGATTATACTTTTAAAGCTAAACACTGTCTTTAAGTCCAAAAGGAATGTGCCATTTCTTTCATTACTTTTTTACACTTGATTTCTTTTGGCAGGTTAAGACAGCAACTTTACATGAAATGGATGATTGGTTGGGAGATTGTGAATCCTGGTTTCCAGGTTATTTCTTTTCTAATAAATCATTTATAGAAAAAGTGGTTTTCTGAAGTTGTCTCATTAGTCTTCATTTTTTCTGCCTTTTCTCGATTTTCTTTTAAAAAGACTGGTTAAATAACCACTGTCCTCTTTCAAATTCATGGGTGCAACTAACCCCTCAAAATGAACAATTGGCCCCTCTGTGATCATTGCTGTGGTTAAGAATTTAGATTTCACTATGAATATAATACTGAAATCCTTTTTTCTAAAGCTAGAGATGAGTCCCTGCTCCTTATTAAGGTCCCTTTTTGCCTCCCCCAGTACCCAGGGCGTTCATCCCTGGCTGTGCACAGGTCCTGGCCTCTGCAGTGGCTGCTGCAGCCTGTGCTGCAGTGATCCCAGGCTTGGAAATGTTCTCTGGAGCTTGTCAGATCTGGAAATAATTTACTGTGCTGAGGGTCAAAATGCCTTCTCACTGCCACTATGGTTGTGAGCACAAATGAAATGTTAAAACTACCTTTGTTCTGCTTTTCTTAGTAGAGGCACTGGAATCCAGCCACCTGAGGCCCTAGCCCAGTGTGTCTGCCATTTAGAAAGCCATGTAGGGGTTTTTCTTTCATTCCTTTTGCTGCCAGGAATCAAATATTTAAGCATTTACAAGGATCCTTTTCAGATTTCTACATGGATGAGAAGACATCATTCAAATTATGGGCACTTGCTGGCAATTATATGGACTTGATCTGCCTGCTAAGAGGAGCATGAATGAATTTAGAGTAACATTTAATGGCTCAGAAAAGAATTTCTGTTTTGGTCATCTCCACATGAAAATGTTAGTGTCTGGATTCAGGTAAACTGAATAGCTTGTGACTTTCTCTCCCCACTCTCTTTCTCCTCACTGTGTTTGCTCTTGAATCTGAAGGAATGAAATCTGCACGAGTCTCAGATTTTCTCAAAAACTTCAGTCCATTTAAGCCAAGGTGCCCTTTGTAGGAGTTGGGGGAGCATTGAGTTTCCTCTGATTTATTTTCATTTGGGCTCATGTAGTTCTAGATACAAAACTAAAAAGAAAAATGTTTTCAATTCCTTCAGCACTGTTGTATTATAGCTGAAAATGGTGCGAAGTGAAGTTGGTGGCTTGTTGTGGATCACCCCTTTCATACTGCAGTTGTTTCTTGTCACTGTCTTACTCCCTTGCCAAGGTGAAGCCAGTCAGACCCCATTGCTGGCTTCAGAGAGGACCATAGGAGACACAGAATGGTGGAGGCTGCTCTAAATTTTGTCTGGCAGTCGGCAGTGCTTGAAGGTATAAAACCAATTTGGGGCTTCCTGCAGCTGCTGGCAGCCTGAGGTGTTAGATGGGAAAAGTATTTATCAAGGAACAAATATTTTTTAACTGAATCAATGCCTCAGAAAAGAGAAAGTTGGTTTTGAAGGATTTCTGACGACTAGGAATAAGTTTCAGGGAGTCATGGAGGAAGGAAGTCTTTACAAAAAATGTCTGACATGGTAAAGAAAACCATTACTTCTCTACAGCAGCTGGGAACAACCCACCTTGTCTGATTTCCTCTGGGGACTTTTATAAGCAATTATTTTATTCCAGGTATGAAATTCCTCATCAGTTGCTACCGAGATTTAAATATATAGTTACGTTTCTGTCATTCATGTTTGAATGAATGATAGCATTGACCCTGTTCTTGCTTTATTAATAGATGGAACTTTTTACAGCTTTGATTTGTTCATGAAAGGCAGGGTCTAGATGTTCCTCCTTTAATATGACGGAGTCAGATCCACTGCTGATAACTGTACAATATCATAATGGTTTGGGTTGGCAGGCACTTTAAAGACTTCCTCATTCCTACCCCCTGCCATGATCAGGGACACCTTCCACTGTCCCAGGTTGCTCCAAGCCCTGTCCAGCCTGGCCTTGAACACTGCCAGGGATGGGGCAGCCACAGCTTCTCTGGGCACCCTGTGCCAGGGCCTCACCACCTTCACAGGGAAGAATTTCTTCCTAATCTCTGATCTAATCCTGCCCTCTGTCAGTTTACTTCCATTCCCCCTTATCAATTCACCCAGGGATGTGGCATTAGAGCTGTGCTATGCCTTTCCATATCCTGGAAGCACATGAGGATTTACATGAATTTATCTATCTCGTATAAAGCGCACTGGCACCAGTAGCATTGGTTCACCCCTTCAGGTGTTTTGCCCAAGGGATGCAGCTATGCTTTGGTGGGTCTTTATTCAGAGGCTACCTTGGTGTGTGCGTGGCAAATGTCATTTAACTTCAGAGCAGGAGATCACCAGTCAGTGAGGGATATTACCTCATCTACTCAGTAAAGGTAAATGCACAAGTACAGCACAAAAGCTGAGCAAATGTATCATTTCCCCACTTCTTTACATCCACTTCAATATTGCATCTTTCATTAAATGTTGTTTAAATCATCTTTTTACTGTGCAAGTTTTCATAGTAATGAGTTTTAGCAGGTTGCAGAGAGACTGCAGAAAGGGAATGTTTTGCCCTTCAGACTGGTGAGGAAAGGCTTGTGCTGCATAAACAGGAGAGGGAATTAAGCCATGTCCCAGAGCTGATCCCAAAGAAATGAAGTTGCTTGTGTATGGTGTGGCTTACCTGCCCACACTGCAAAATGAAACCTTGGCTCTGGTAGGAACTTCCTCCTACAAGGCAATGAAATCCTCACACCTTACACAGAGCACTTCAGTTACCAGCAACAGCTCAGAGTTTCATGAAACACAAGTAGGGGGGGAAATGTCCCTTAGTCTGGAACTTTGAGAGAAGTATAAATCTTTTTCACTTGGGGTAGTATTGTATTTTTTGTGCTAATAATTTTCTGGTCCTTAGCACAAGAGATGTCTTATTGGATCCAACCAGGGATATTCTGTCTCATATTCTGTCTTTGCTGGTGGCAGTGAAGATGTTATTCAGGGAGTGCACCAGTGCCCTGCCCTCCTATGTGATCATTCCTCTCCTAATTCCCCAGAATAATTAAATTATGAACATTAGAGCATGATTTTAAACTGAAAGTAGATGATTCTGCTATAAAATATGACATTTTAATATTGCATTCATATTTGCAATGCCATCCATTTCCACCCCAAATAAATAAAATCTTTTCACACGGGAGCTGTAAATATTGGGGGTTTGTGGTGACCTACAAAAAAGTGACAACCAACATCCACAGCTAGTGATTGCTCATAATACTTTCATTTAAGTATACCTTTATAGGAATTGCTGTTAACATGTGCATTCTGAAAATTATCATGTCATGGGTGAAACATTAGGTGAAAGCTATCACCTGTCATAGAGGTGGGAGATATGGGTTCTGTTGCAGAGCTTAGAGACCTATGCTCGATTAGGAAAATGCCAAAATGTAGGTAGTTTAATATTATTTTTAGTTAGCACTAGATTTTAGAATTGCAGCTGGTGAGCTACCATTAGTTGTCATTGGCTCACTGATGAATTCATGTCCTCTTAAATGATTTTTGAATGTGTGCCTACAGGCTCTAACAGGCTCCTTTGAGCAATATAAATGAATAAATCAGCAAGAGGTACCCACCAAACTATTACACCAGGGGGTGCAAATGGTTTAGAAAGGAAGCACTTACTTAATATCAAATATTTGTCTTAACCTGCTTATAACTTCTGAACAACTGAGTCTCCAGCTGCTGTTAAAATGCTTATTTTTGTGGTGAAGACAAGGCACAGGTATCTATGTAAAAACTGAGATGTATGTGGAGAAGAGCTTGTTACCCCCATGAGTTAAAAATGAAGTTTGGGATGGGAAACAAAGAGAGACATTTTAATCATGGTTGCTCTGGGTGACCCCCCCCCCCCCTTTTTTTTAATCTGAGTTTTTGGGAGAAAAATGACATGATGACAGTTAATTATAACATTAATCCTGCAGTGCTTCAACACAGACTAATATAAAGTTCAGAGAGTTCCACCAGCAGTTAGTTATATCCTTAGGAAGCAATGAGATTTTGCCTAAAATAGTTGTATTGTTTCTTGGCATCTGAAAAGACCCCCACAATGTGCAGTAAATTAGTCTCATATGGTGCTGAAAACCAAGGATATAGTGAAAGAAGTGATTTTTCTGCATATGCATGTAGGTTGCAGGACTACAAAGTGTCTTTTAAAATAGTTTTTGTAAAAAAAAAATTAGAGAAATATCATTCAAAAATGAAACCTAGCAGTTAGTAAGACCATGGGTCAAAGAACTGTTTCAACTTCTATAGGCATCCAAAGTGGAAAAGAAATAACTGCAAAGCAGAGAAAGAAAAACTAGGTGAGGATTTCAGAGGAAGGAAAACATTAATAAAGTTAGTAACTGTTGCCTTAATCAGTCAGTAATACTAAGGCATTCAACACCTTGTGATCTTTGCCTTTAAAGGGTTTGGGTCCATTATTCCCCATCCTGTCGCTCCTCCTGGATGTGCTGCATAGGATGGCTTTGTGGGAGATGGCTTGTCATGGAAAAAAAGAGGAACAAATACACTGAACTAAATCCTAAATGCTGTTAGGAGGCTGCAGTGTTTTTCTGGCAGGACAGCCTGGGTGGGAAATGATGTGCAGAGCAAGCAAGCCTTCAGGAGAAATGAGCTTAAACCCCTGGCTTCCCTGGAAGTGTCAGACAAATTCACTATCACCCTTAAATACAGAGGAAGAAAAACATTTGGGATGATTTTTCAAACCTTCCCTAAAAAATGTAGCAAAAATAGTTTCTAATGTTTTGTGGCTGTTCTTGAACTTGAGTTGAGATCTTTTCTACATATATCCCACTTAGACAGATATGAATGATGTTTGAATTGAATCTTTACTATTGAATTGAATCTTTACTGCTGGAAACTGGTTAAATTTAGTATGTTATTTTCTATTAAAATTGCAAAAGAAGTCCAATTCTAGAAAGTTATGACAAGCTTGATAAGGTGACAGAAAATTGTGTATAATGCATTTATTGTGTTTGCATGTATAGACAGAGAGGACTTATGCTCAGGTATTCTAAGTGCTTTTCAGAGGCACACAAGGTGCATACAAATTCTGGAGAGTGCTGTGATGTTTAGTCATTAAACAGGTAGCCCCTGGAGAAGGAAAGGGACCTGGTGAGAAGGGAAGGCTTTTAGCTGAGTTGAACATCCCTCTCATCTTTGGTTCTTTAGGCATAAAGTGATGAATGCTTTCTAGTACAACAGAAATCAGAGAAACCTGAAAAATGTGGCTGAATATTAATCTGTTGGCTGAATTTCTGTTTGTTCTTTCATTCCATTTCTGTTCTGTAATTTTTTTTTTTGTCTTAAAAATTGATGCCATTTATAGAGTGAACATTTTCCTATTTCATGGGGTTTTTTCACGCTTGACAGGGAATTTAACAGCAGTCAATTGAAATAATAAATTGCATCAAGGAAAATGTTTAAGACCAGGCTGGATGGAGCTCTGAGCAACCTGGTTTAGTGGAAGGTGTTGCTGTCCATGGCAGGGGCTTGGAATGAGATGATCTGTAAGTTGCTTTTCAACCCAGGCCATTCTAATACCATGAATCTGTAGCATTATCAAGGCAGAATTTTTGGTAGTATTAGAAGTACTTATGTGCACTGGCTTTGTAAAACATTCATGAGATAAAAGCAGCCAAATCCAGTGAAGAATGATAGGAAGTGAAAGCTGTTCATTATGAGAGTGCCTGAGCCAAACCAGATTTCTGCAGACATGCAAAAAGTGCTTACCACGACTGGCATGTTTGGAGGGACCATTCCTCTCTCCAGTGGATCTCCAAAAGAATGCAACAGGATCCAACCTCCTTGAGACAAAGTTCTTCTTGGGAACCTCCTGTGCTGGCATGTATCTGCAGAGCCCAAGGTGTGACTAAGGATGATAGGCAATAACTAAGCAGCATGTTAAAAATAGCAACTCGATTTAAAATCAGCATCAGAATGCCGTTATTGATTGTGTAGAGCAAATCCCCTACCTTGTACTCAACACTTAATTAAAGCAGTGGAACAGAAGCACTAATAGAGAGGGAAAAAAAAACCCCAAAGCAAAACTATAATGATTAGAAAATATCTTTAATTTTAGTGTTCTGCTCCATAGTCATCAATAGATTTCAAATCTAATTACTAGTCACTAGCATGAGCCTTCTTTATCTCTTGTTATCACTTTTTCTACTAAATAAGCAGTGCATTGGGACAAAAAACCCTGAACACTTGACAGGTTCCCAGCTGCTAAATTATTGCCAGTTACTGTTTGCAGGGAGACCCTTCTTTGAGTAGGTGCTTGCTGCTCTTTCTGTAAAGCAAGACTCCAATCAGGAAAGGTTAATAGCTTGTGAAGAGCCTCCATCACAGCTTTTCTTGCCCTGCCATGGCTGGTGAATAGGTGGCAGATGCATTGCTTCATGCTGCACCCTACTCATGTTTTTCTTTAACCTGCACACCACAGTACTTAAAAAGGACTTTCTCTTACTCACAAATGCAGCTGTCGTGTTTCCTCAGACATTAACAAGGGTATCACAGTTTTAAGCTCTGGGGGCTCTAGCCAGCAAGATAATTGGTCTTTTGTAGGAGTTCTGCTCTGTGCTTTAATTTGTAGTGATTATTTGTTTGGTAAGTGTTCCTCTGTCTTCAACCCATCACTGGCACCAAAAGGCCTGATCCTGCTTTCTCAAAAATAACACTCAACAGGATCTTGATATTTGAACAGGACAAATAATTCCAATTTACACCCTCTACTACCTGTGCCTTGAACTATGGTGTGCAGTAAGGTCATGTAAAAAGGAGCTTTGTGTCCCTTGAGAAACACCTGCCACCATTTGAGGGGCAGTAGGCTGGAGAAGAATAGGAAGGGACAGATGGGTTGTGGGGAAGAGGGGGCTGTTGTGCTGATCAGCCTCTGCAGGTCTGTGCCACAGGGAGGATTGATGTCAAAGCCTAGCTCAGAAGTTATTTCAGGTTCAGGCAGGGATGCACACTGGGATTTGGGTATTGTACTCACTAATGGGTGGTGGGTTGGGATCCAGCATTAACACTGGCTGGATCTATTCACAGAGGTGTGCTCTAACTAGAATGTTGGTAAAGATAGATATCCTGCCTGAATGCATTTCTTCTGTTGCTAAAGAAGTCATCATCTAAGGATATGATCACAACAGGGCTGCCATCAATTATGCTGGTACTCCATAATTAAAAATAAATTATGCTTGGTCCTTAATAGGACTAGTATTAAACTGAATGCCTGTTTAATCTCTGTTAAATCTGCCACAAAGAAATGACACCATGAGAAGTGTGAATGAATGATATCCTTTTTTCCCCCTTCCCTGATTCTAATTACACATGATGGCACTTGCAGTGTCCCTTGTGAATGCACAAAATTGGTGCAGCAGGGGAAATGCAAGCTTCCCTGTGCTGCAGTCTGTTCATTAGCATTGATTTCTGAGGCACTGCCCCTAAGGATGAGAGGATAATTTCTTTTTTCAGTTTCTCATGATCCCAGCTTGTAGTAGACTATTAAAAAGAATTTGTAAACCTCAGTGTAAGTTCTGGAACAGTGAGAGATGTACAAAACTCATAACCCTCCTTTCCATGGAGTATTAATGCTCAACTAACCACTCCTACTTTGTCCCTGGCCTGTGACACTTACCTAAAGCTGTGCCTTTGGGCTGCAAATCCATTGTGTCAGCCTTTCATTGTCTGCTTGGCTTTCTGCTGCTTTTCCATGGTACAATATGAAAACTGATACAACATTCCATATGGAAAAAGCTGTCATTTATTTGGTTAAATTATGAACATCCTGGTAAAGCTCACATATTCAGATTTCTTCTCCCGAGTTGTACTGGCTTTTGTGGTACAGTGTAAAAACATCTCTGTGACCACACTTACAAAGTCTTCCCTATCAGAAAAATAGAAACCTGATCTAGTCATCCAACTGATTTGTACAGTCCCTTCTATTAACTTGGGGCACATGAATAAATGCTGAGTATTGATGAAAAGAGACCCTATTTCCTGAGTTCCACATTAATTATTATCGCAAAAAATGCACCCAAGACACTTCCCCTAAGTTTTTTTTTTTTAATCTTCCTCTTTTGAAAAAAATGGCCACTACAGAAAGAATAAAATTGAGGTTCAACTAGCTTCAGTAACAAATCATAGTGTGCATATTAATGATAAAGACTGAGAGAACAAATCATAGGTGCACCCTAATTTCGACAGCTCTTCATCCACATTACTCTAGTAACTACTTTTAGACAACATAAAAAGTGAATTATGAAAGTATGAAGAAAGACTTCCTAACAAATGCAGAATATATTGATAGGGACACTGTAACAGTTTGCTCACTGCCCATTAACGCTGTAGTGGGTGGCTTGTACCGTTTTGCTCTGAATCTCTGCTCCCTGAGAAACAGACAAAAACTTGGCTCCATGTTTTTATGCAAGATTACCTCTTTGTTTTTAAGCCTGGAATGCCATGTTTTGAAACTGCTCTCTGTTCCTGCCTAAGCTGTATTCCAGATGCTGTGCAGGCAGGTTGGTTCAGGTCCCCACGGTACTGAGGACAGGAGGAGGTGGCTGCTTTGCCCATCTTGCTGAAGATGGACCTGCCTGTAGTCTGTGGCTTTCTGCCCAGCTCTGCTGGAACTGGCTGTTGCATTGCAAGCCTTGCCAAAATTTTTCACAATAACAAGCTCCAATCTACATAACACCTGGCCTGTACAAACCAGGTCATTATGAACTTGATCCAAGCTGTCATTCAAGCAGCTTTGTTATTCCCTTCTTAGCCTGGGCCAGTCATCCATAAGCAGGAGCTGGTTTAAACCTTCCAGGCCTCGCAGCACTCAGGTACCACTTTTCTTTCTTTGAGTCCCACCAAGCAGGAGAGATCCACATAACAAGAGGATCACAGGTAGCAGAAACACAAAGAAACAATGAGTGATCAGGGCTAAAACCCAACCTACCAGGTTACTCCGAGTTCCAAGCTCCTTCCTCTCTATTTTTGTGCTTTTATTTTCCTGTTGCTGCTTCTTGGTCTCATCCTTCAGCCTTTCTATTCAAATGGAACAAAAAGCAGGTTTTACTTAATGTATTTCCCGCATATTCACTCTGTATTCATTTCCTACTTATCTTTTAGGTATATACAGTCATCCATGAACATTTTGAGGAAAGAGGAATTCCTGAGGAAGAGAACCAAAGCCAAAATGTGTGTGATGAAGGGAGCTGGCACTCAGCTGGCTGGAGAGCTGCGAGAACTCTCTTGCCCTCTTGTGCTGCCTCTTCTTTTCATTAGTGCTACTCTTGAGGCTGCAGGGAGGAGCTCAGGCTCCCATATCCAGATGCTGGATTAGCTGCATTAATGCAGGCTCTGCATTGGCAAATTAAACTAAGAACTGCAGCACTGCAGTTCCATGTAGGCTTCAACTCCAGATTAAGCAGGAGGGGCAAAATGGGGCTATTTTTAGCAGACAACACCACAAGGGCTGTGAGGAGGCAAAGAGAGGGTAGCTGCCCGTAGTCCAGAGCCAGTCAGGAGAAAGGAAGTGTCACTTGCAAAAAGTTCCTGACATTTCAAGAGGTGTCTCCCATTCTGTATCAGGCAAAAATGAGACCTTTAAATTTTTTTCAGTGGAAAAAAGACAGCAGTGAAGCTGGGTCTTGTGCAGCCCTGGTGGGTGCCCTCTGCCACTCTCTCTTGGGGGTAGGGCTCTCTGACCTGGGAAAGAGCCAAGAAAAAAAATCTTCTTAAAACCAATCCTCTTTGGCCAAGTGTTTCCACTTTGACAAATACAAATTTTCTCACAGAACTTCGTTTCCAGCTGTTTATTTTTCTTTGTGACCAGCTGTTTGCAATCTCTGGTGAACTCTCCTTCCGCAGCAAATGTCCAGGATTTTATATGAGAGCAATGGGACAGGCTGAACCTGGAGCCAGGAAGTTTGTGTTTCAATCTCTGATCAGGATTTCATATCTTATGATATGTATCATCCATCTCTCTGCCTTAATTTCTACTCCTCTGTCTCCCATCTTTGTAAGGTAGAACTCTCTGAGAGTAGAAACATTGTTTTTTTAAACAGCATCTACCACAACAAAGTTCTGGTTTCATTTTGGATTTGTAAATTATATGAACAATCCTTGCATGAAGATTTAATATTTTTGTAAACAGACAATAACCTGAGGATCATAGATGATGCAACTATGTCCATTAAAATACTATATATGTTAGTCTTGTTAAATGGAAAATGTCCAAGAGAGACTTGACTGAGTAGGCTATCCTTTGGGCTCTTTAACACACAAGGGATGTTCTGTTCTTTAACAGAAATAAGAACTGTGTGAAAAGCAGGAATAGATACTGTAGTCATTTCCTTGTGCATACACAGTCACCTCTTACTGTCTGACTTAGATATAGGCATTAATTTTTCCTGAATAACTCCTAAACTTAATGACTGTCAAAAAAAAAAAAAAGGTTCTGCAGAATAATGCCTATTTGAATTTTTAAATAGTGCAGATAAAGTAAACTGAGATCATTCACTTCATGTATTTAAAAAGTGATGGATTCAGTATCCTCCCTGCAATCAATAAATGTTCTCTCCTTAATCGAGGACTTCCGCCAGTTTGGGGATCTCGTGCACTAATTGCTTCCCTCCAAAATATGACTTAGATGAATTTGAAACTAAATGGGACCAGTGTTCCTTGGGCAAAGATGGTGATTCTGTGTTCAGTTGTTGGCCCTTCATTTCAGGATGGACATTGAGAGGCTGGTGTGTGTCCAGGGAAGGGAAAGGAGCTGGGAAAGGCTCTGCAGCACAGGTCTGATGGGGAGCAGCCGAGGGGGCTCAGCCTGGAGAAAAGGAGGCTCAGGGGGACCTTCTCAGTCTCTACAACTCCCACCTGGTGCAGCCGAGTGTGGGTTGGGCTCCACTCGTAGGTAACAAGTGATAAAATGAGAGAACATGGTTTTAAGCTGTGCTAGAGGAGCTTTAGGTTGGATATTTGGAGGAATTTCTTCACAGGAAGGATGGTTACGCATTGGAACGGGCTGCCCAGAGAGACGGTGGTGTCACCATGCCTGAAGGCGTTTGAGGAAAGCCTGGATGTGGCACTCAGTGCCACGGTCTGGTTAACAAGGTGGTGATGGATCACAGGTTGGACTCTATGATCTCAGAGGGCTTTTCCAGCCCAATCCCTTCAGCAATTCTGCGATTGCCTGGAGCTGTTGTGGAAGCACTGCGAGCACCCTCAGTACGGAGAGCAGCGTGAGGAGGTTGGTGACAACGCGCTGTTGGGAATTCGGCGCGGGGTAAGCATACAACTAAAATTGATCTTTGACTAGTTTCGTAGCGCTAGGGCGTGTTTAACAACACCCGTGGAACCCCCGCGCTCCGAGCCGGAGCAGAAAGAGTTAAGACAAAATGAATTAAGCGAACACAACCAACAAGAGAAAAATTGTTTCTGATTAGCAGGAAAACCCAGGATTAGGATGTGGTTACTCTGTAATTGCAAAATCTGATCTTCAGTAATATCTGGCAGGGTTTTAGAGAAAAAAGCAGTGAAAGGACTGAAAACTAATACTAAGCTCATTTAAGGTGAATTAATCCAAAATATTGGTCTCCATGCCTATGGAGTTGGCCCTACCTCTGCACAAAGCTTGGAATTGGTAGGATAGACGTGGTGGAGCACATCTGTCTGGCCTGGGCAGAGGGGTTTTCACAAAAATGCCCTTTTTTCTAGGTGCAACTTCAGCCAAAATGCACAGAGACAGCAGCTATTGATCGAGCAGAGCTGGGCCAATGACCCATCCAAATTGTTGGGTTATTAAATTATCACTTCTGCTTTACCTGATGTCAGCTCATGTGCCATATCTGCTTTACTGGTAGCTTGGTTGCCTAATTTGCCACGGGCAGCGCGATCGCGGCTGGCTCTGGGCTCTCTGTGGCGCAGGTTGGCTTCCAAACCCCGACTTTTTCACCTGCCTACCCACCCCCGGTCACAGCATCGCAATGTGTTTGGGTTGTCTTTTTCCCTCCGTCGATTCTTCAATCACTGTTTTTAAAGAAGGCACGCTTATACGCTCCTTCATTAACCATTCATTACTTTGAACGTTCGTTCTTAATTTGTGCTCGTCCTTGTATTTATTTTGCGTATTATTATTTCAAGGTCAAACCGTATAGAGTTGGGACTTTATTTATGTGAAGATATGATGAGGACTCTGTAATGCTGTTCCTTTCCTCCTCCTCCTCTCCCTCCCACTCCTGTGCCTGCCTGAGCGTTTCTGTAGAAGGCTTTTAAAAGAATAGACGAGGGTCATAAAAAAGTACTTGCTGACCACTGCCTCCAGTTTTTTTGTATAATTGAAATATATTGTTGAATTCCTCTAATGAAAACAGAAAGTCAACTTAAAGAATTGATTGCCTGAGGATGTAATTTTTGGAGCAAGTTGTACAGGGAATGTCTGTTGGGTGTGCAGGTGAGTGGCATAATCTACCTGTTAGACCCGGGTACCACTGAAAGTACCTGTGAGAGGATGTGATGGCAGAGAGCTGCTGTTTGTGCCTTGTATCACACAGGTGCCTTGCATGGCTGCTCAACTTGCTTGGTGAAATCTTCAAACTTTAAGGAAACTGAAAGAAGTAGTGAGCTCGTTAGCTTCTGAAAAGATTCCAGTGGGATTTAGGTAATGGCATGTCGGAGGTGAGGGAGATAGCCTTAAAGTGAGGTGCTGGAGTCCAGGGATGCTTCCCAGGGAAGGCAGATAGGGCTGGGTCGGGGTGTGTGAGGTGTGCGGGCTCGGATGTTCTTGGCTGGTCCACGGGGCTGAGACCAGCTCAGAATGCACAGCTTTGTGTCTTTGTGGGGGCAGGCTCGAGGTGTTAAGTGCTGAATTTCCCTGAGGATGCAAGCAGGGGCATGCTGTGCCTGCCTGTACCTTACATAGTGCCGAGCTGGTTTTAGAGCATTGTGCAAGAGCTTTTACTGCTGCGAACATCAGCAAGGAGAGCATGACCCTGCTGTGAGTTGTGACGGCTTTGCTGCTTGCTTTGGTGGGACTGGATAAAGTTTCCATTGTTAATTATTACAAAAATTATCGAGACACTGTTCTCAGCAGTCTTTTCTGCAACACGAGGGAAGAGCAGGAGATTGTACACTCTCCTTTTTTGTCTTGGTTCTCTGAGGGGAAGCTGCGTCCAGTCGTCTTCCTACATGAAAACAGGATTGTTTTTTTAGATCACAGCATTGAAAAGCATTTTCTGAAGAATCAGAAGTAAACGTCATTCATTAGTAAACTTCCTCTTCTGCTTTGCCTCAATGGTGTTTCAAAGATCCCATTTCACTCTGGTAATGGAAGACCAAAAGAGCTGTTAAGCTCCATCTGTATGCATTAGGGTAGGTGGTTGATTTGTACCCTGGGGCCATATTATCTGCTATTTCATTACTTCTGGATCAGTAATGATATTCAGGAAAACGGTATTTGTAGTGACTGCTTTCTAGGGATGCCTGCTCACTAGAAAGCCTTGCCGATAAGATCGTGCCGCGTGTTTGCTGACGTGCTGCGCTGGCGGAGGCACCCGGGCTGCTGCCTTCAGTGGCACAGAACTTCTGGGGTTTCTGAGAGAAATGGGGATTCCCATGGGTTTCCTTGCTCCTTAGTAGAATGTTGGTTTTTTTTACTGAGCCAGTATTTGGTGTCTTACATGCCCTCAGATGAGCTGAGCTCTTGTGCGTGTTTAGACACTTTCTCCTTTAGTGTTTGGGCACAGCCGCAACTACCCCAGTGGCTGGGAGCAGAGGTGAGCACATGAGGAGCCTGGGCTGGGCAGGAGAGACATGCCAGATGCTGCAGGTACCCTGTGCCAAGCTCAGATGTGAATCATAGCACAAAGGTAGCCATGGAAGAGTGGTTTTGAGCAGAGGAAAACCCAGGTGGTGGCTGTACTTGGGAAGCTTTTGCCTCCCTGTTGGTAGGTGAGCAGGGAGGCTGTGGTGGAAGATGTGCTGTGATGTGAATGGTTTCATCCAGGTGTCCAAGGCAACTAAGCTTGTCTGGCTTTGTAGGCTGTAAGCAAAGAGTGGGATAAGAAAACACCAAAAAATAAATTACCCTGAGATGACAGTGCTTCACTGACACCACAAGTACCTGTGTCTTCTTTGCTTCCCTGCACTGCTGCTGGCATCCCGGTGCCTTAACTGAAGTGGATTATGAAAGCTGAGCAACAGGGATGCTGTTTCGGATTAAAGAGGTGATGGAAATGCCCCCAGGCTGTTGTTCAGGGAGGTAGGTTTTTTGTTCCCCATTAGAGGTGTATGCTGGGCTTTAATGGGTTGTGCTCAATGCTGTGGATGGGGGAAAGCAGAGACCTGTCTGCTTGAGCCACCTGAGACAGAGCTGGTTTGGGGAACTTCTCCGGGCATTTTGTAGGTGAGGGAAACTGACCCAATGGACGGCCTCAAAGCGTCTTCAAAAACTGTGTCTGGCTTGTCAGTTTTCAGGAACTTTATTGGATTTCGGGGGGCTTGTTCCAGTATGGTGAGGCGTAAGCATTGTTTTCACAAGACAGAGCTGCTCTGTGGTTTGTTAAGGTAATAGAAAATGAAAATTTGTCTGGTTCTGCCAGCAGTTCACAGGCTCCGGTGCCGCTGGGTGCGGCTGAGGAAGGGGAGTCTTGCTGGGGCTGCCTAGGGGTGAGAGCTTGTGTGTTTTTCCTCTAAACCAGAGAAGCTGACAAGCTGTGGATAGGTTGTCATGCCTTGTTATAACTGAGTTTTATGATACAATGGCATCAGACTTCCTGGCCAAACTCTGTGCAGTTATGGTGTGTTTCTCTGTGTGTTCTGAGTCCTCCCACACTGTTGAGTTTTTGCCCACACATCGCCTCGGTTCTTTACCTGAACTTTGAGAATATTGATTTTTTTTTTTTTTTTTTACTGAGATTGCATTCCAGCTTTTCTGTTATTTGCCCCAGTATCATGTAATGGAAAGTAAGTGTGAAGGTGGGGTGTGAAAAGGGGGTGTGATTGCCAGGGGACACGAGGATGGAGCTGAGGGATGCTGAACTCTGCTGGAAGCTGGGCATCCCATCTCATCCAAAGCTGCTTCTAGGGTGCTGAAGTGGGTGCTGTGAGAGGAGAAACAGATAAAGCACCACAGGCAAAATAAGTACTGTTTATTTGAAGAAAAAAAAGAAAACCCAGGAGTTTGTGCCAGAGGATGAGAGCCGTGTGGGTCATTTAGAAGCAGGAGCTCTGCAGGGAAGGCAGGTTTCTCTGCTTGCTCTGTGAGGCTGCAGAGACCCAGCCTCTGAGTCACTGCTGACCTGTCCTACCTTACTTCTGTGTCTAAGCACAAGTGCCCACTGTCTGCAGTCTGGTTTGGAACAAGAGAGCAAAAAAATACTGTGCTTTGGACTGGCAAGCTTATCAAGAACATGCTGGTAATGCTCTTTGTGCTTTGAATGTTATTGAGTCATCTTCAGGCATTCTTTTGTACTTCTGCTGTATTTAGTTAAAACACTTGAGTATTAAGGACATGCTGCATCATTTTTGTTGGGAATGCTTTTAGTTGTGCTTCTTTCCCATTGTGATTTTTATTTGTTAAGCTTTTGTTCTGATTGAAACAAAATCTTCTGCATTTTTTTTTTTTGGGAAAGCATCTTAGTTTTTCTTTTCAGTCCTAACAAATTCTCATATTTATGTCTGAAAGTAAGGTAGCTACTTTAAAAGGGGATTGTTTTTTTTCCTACACCACCTGCACTGACAGAACAGGCAGCTGTTTTCAGAAAGTGCATGGAATGGGTAGGGGAAGAGGTTCAAGGGCCACCAAAAAGCAAACAAAAAGCTGTGTTGGTGATGCAGGGCCAGAATGTGTGTGTGATGTATGGTGTCCATGCATGTCCCAGGCAGGTGGGGAAGGAATCCCACACAAGATGAGCTGCTGTCTGACCCCTGTGGTGGCTCCCTTGGTTGTGCAGACTCTGTTGATAGAGGCAGAATGTGCAAACACATTGACAGTGCAATGAGGTGTCTCATTGTAACCTGAAAGGCTAGAATGAAGCAGGAGAGAGGGAAAAGGGTTTTACAGGTGAAATGAAGATTTAAAGTTAGTTAAAAACTACAATAAAGTGGAGAAATAGTCACTCTCCTGACTCAGTTGCTTAAACAGAAAATGTTTGTGCTGGAAAGGGATATTCTCTTAGGAATAGTGGGTATTTTGAAAGGTTGAAGGTAGGATAACTTAATGTGGCAAACTTTTGATCCCAGCCTTGTTAGGAGCGAGGGGGGATTCTTTATGTGTCTTGAGGTTGCCAGGAATGGACAGAAAGACACAATGTGCCATTTGGCTCTGTCAGACTGGCATAGCCTTCCAGAAGAAAGATAAATGAAACAATCTCTTCACTCATTACATATAATTGTGGCTGTTTCTGATCCATCTCCCACAATAACCTGTAATTCACATTGGCATTGTTTCAGCACGTGGTGACAGCAGTGGGGAATTCTGTCTCCTGTGTGTTCAACAGGGATTTGTGGAGAGGATAAGTTGCCACAGCAAATTGTGGGATATATAACTGTGTGAATATATATATATATATATATATATTTAATTTTTTATCCATGTATAACAGGACAGTGGTACTGAGTCTTTAGGTAGATGTTTTTATCTATTTTAACTGAATTGCTGGGTTTTCATTGCAAAATTGATGTCAGCAGATAGCAGAGAACAGAGCAGAGAGCCTGAGGGCACTGCAGTGTGGGGGAAATGACTCCTGGGCATTAACATATGCCTTTTGAAACACTTCTGAGAGCTGTAGGCTGCAAATATTTATGATTCTGTAATTGATTTCAGGTGTCTGTAGTAAACACGATATACACCTTTGGTAAATAAGGAAGCAGCAGTCTCTGTGATTGCCATTTTCTCCAGCAATGGTGCAGTTTATGGAGCATCAATTTTTAGTGTGTGGTATTTATTCAGGAAAGAAAACTTAGGTGGTGGGAGGCTTGACAGTCATGGCAAACTTTATTTTACGAAGTCATCCTAACAGAAACATGCAAGAGGATTTCTTCTTGTGCTTTTTTTTTTTTTTTTAATCTATGTGTGTCTTGTTTTCCTATTTAAAAGTTTATCTGTGTTCTGCCTTGTGAAATGTTTTGAAATAGTCAAAAAGATCACCTATCCTGTGTAGGAATACATATTGAATTAAGTTACTGTTAATAAAACAGAGAATACATTACCTGTAATAGATGGAAGAGCAGCCTGAGGATGTGGCACAATGAGGATGAGCACAATCCCACTGTTAATGAATGGGATTAAAACAGGCGTTTATGGGCGAGGGAGGCTCTCCACGGGGATGGAGTCTGTTTTGTGCCTGGCTTTTTGTCTCTAGGGGCTTGAAACAGAGCTCTCTTCCTGAGCCTTTCTGAAGCTCAGCACACATGATTTGTATTCTCCCAGAGAGTAATTTGTCAGGAGATGAACAGCAATATGCTCGGTGGTTGCTGCAGTAGGAAAGACAAGTCCAGTTAAAGACTTATTTCTTGGAGTAAAGTAGTTTTTAAACTTTCCATCATAAAAAAAAGTCATAAATACCCCTGCCTGGCCTAGATTTTTTCCCATATCAAGTACTTTGGTGGCAAATTCAGGTGTGCAGGAAATGAAGCAGCCCAGAGCTTCCAGCTGGGGAGGACACAGGGTTGGTCCCATTGCTCATGAGAGGTCACTGGCTCAGAAGTCAGATGGTTTGGGAACTTGGAAAATTTGTCTAGACATTGTGATGTGTTTTTAAGTAAAACTTTGATGCAAAATAGAAATTGAAACAAAGTAAGTAATAGGTTAATTCTCCCTGAAACAAAGCCATAATTTTTCTGTAATAAAACTTGGCTGACTAAATGAAAGCTTTAGTGTTGATTTCTAGCAGAGGCAAAAACAAAATAAGCATTCAGTTCCAGTTCAGTTTTTTTCTTTTGGGAAGGGAGGTGTGGGGTGTGTTGCGCTTTTTTCCCTTTTTGTAATTTTTTTTTTTTTCATTAACAGAGAAGCTAAATCATGTCCAGCTTTCTGAGCACTGAGGATTTCTGTCTTCTTGTTGCTTTGTTGGGGCAGAGCTGGGAATGATTCTTCTTAGTATCTGGTGTAAATTAGGTTTTATGCCCAGGTTGGATGGGGCTCTGAGCAACCTGATCAAGGGGAAGGGCTCCCTGCCCATGTCAGGGAGTTGGAGTGGGATCATCTTAAGGTCCCTTCCAACCCAAACCATTCCATGTTTCTATGATTCTATTGAAATTTGGTACTGGGACCAGGGAAAGGGGATGTGTGAGTGACAACCAAGAGAAGATGGCAGCTTGGAATGGAGCTGTGATGTGATGGGTAGGAGTTTTGGGGAGTGCCAGTCAAAACAAGAGAGGCAAGCAAGTGATCTGGTGTTCAGGAATGGATCTAGACTGTAAATGTGTTCAGAAAGCAAGTGGCTTGAAGCCTCTGATTGGCAGGGAGGGAAGAAAAGACGTGAAAAGGAGACACGATGCAACTTCAGTTTTAGTTATCTGCAGCAAAAAAAGGATGTTTTGTGCCACTTTGACTGCGAAGGAAATAGGAGCCAGAAAGGAGAGGTTTAATGAGCAACAGGATGGAGACAGACATGATGGAGGCTTGTCAGGATTTGTTTTTTCCCTTAAAATCTGTAAAACCCTATTCCCATCCTTCAAAAAGCCTCTATATATTTAGGAACATCAATGGTAATATATCATGTCAAATTCGTTTGTTATATCTGCTTCTATCATGTCTAATTTTGGCAGGAATTATAACACTAATTACATTTACTGTCAAGCTGATTGCCCCTTCCCTGTGCAGCTCTAGCTGAGCCTGTCTTGCTCTCTGTTTAAATAGGTATAACTTTTTTTTCCCTGGCTATTTGGAAGAGTCTTGGCTGTGGAATACCCTTTCTCTGGGTCTAGAGAAATATCAGCTTGTCAGTCTTCCAGATGAGCTGTAACGACTTTCTTATCAGGGAAGGTTTAAAGCAGAAAGGTATTGATGGACTAGAATTATCAGATTTCTTTTTTTTTTAAGTTTGAGAGAGGGATTGAGATGGACAGGGTGTATATATATATATAAAATCTCTTTTGGATATGTGTATGAGGTGTTTGCCCCCTTGTAAAAGATTACCATATGTTAATTACTTGTTGAAAAGAGAATGCAAGATGCTTTGTGGGGCAGTTTTGAACATGACATGTCCTTGGTTTTTCAGGGCATCAAATCAGCCTCCGTGTTTGACAGCTTAAAATCCAGATTAGATGAAGACAGTGAATAGTAGACAGATTATTTTGATTCTGGGATGCTCTTTATGAATATTTCTGAAAGAAGCAACAGGGCAGCTGAGTAAGAAGCAGTGGGGAAAAAATGTGAGGTTGGAATGTTGAGTGGGGAGTGATGTTAGAAGGAATAAAGAAAATGGAACTTGGCATTGTGGCTTCACTGAAAATAATCATAGGCAATAGGCATCCTCCTGCAGAAGATGATGAGGGGGCTGCAGTATGGGATGCAGAACTTCTATGGAAGCATTTTCAAAAGTGTTTTGCCAAAATACCTCTGGAAGGCAGAACCTAAACTGCAGTAGTTTGGAAGGGCAGAGTTTGGGAAGCATCTGATCCTGCAGAGGAGCACGTTTGGAAGTGAAAAATTTGGTAATTACTTTTCCAAAATGAACTCCAATTTGAGGTTAGGATTAATGCCTGTCTGCCTTTAGGAAGATACAAATAGTTACTATTTTCTGCTAAACTTGAAAAGAAAAATCCGAATAACACTACTGGGACTGAGAGTTAAAGGTCAGAAACTCTGAATAGCAGCATTAATTGCTCCCTTTAAAGGATATAAAGGATCAGAGTCTTTCAGGGCTTGCCTAAGGAGGAGTGCAATATTAATGTCAGTAAAGGATGATGCAGCAAGACTCAAAAAGGGGAGGGGGGGAGGTTTTTTCGTTTGTTACTCCAAAATAAGATGAACATACAATTTACTTGGGTGTAACTTCTGAAGTATTGCAGTGTTGCTTCAGTTGTCTGTTGTGTTTAATACTTTTTATTCCATTGAGCAGAATCAAAGTGCAAGAAATATTACCAGCAGGATTAGCTGTTGTAGTGCACACAGGATTGCCTTGGCCCATCCAGTGCAGTGAACTTATTTCCTTATTTTTTAAAGTTTAAACTCTTTGTTGAGATTGTTATCACAGCCTTTTAGAAAATGATGCCACACTTGATTTCCCACCTTTGTAATCTTCAGGTTTGACCCAGTCTTTGCAAGTTGTGCTCCATTCTCTTAGGTGGTGTTTTAGTGTTACTGACTCTAATTAAGAAATATGGGGTGCCTCAGAAAAAATGAATTATTTTATGCATACTCCTGCTGTTGCTGACCTCTTATCAATAGTTCAGGCTATGTGGGAAAACTGTAAATATTGAGGGAATCAGTGATATATGATAGAATTTGTTGTTGAAATGGATTATGCATTTTTAACATGGAGATAATTTTTAAGGAGCCTGGGTTTCCACAGCTGCCTGTGAGATTCCGTATAATGATAATGAGGCTGTTTCTGCTTTCCTTCTTTCTCTCATATGTTTAGAAGATTACTCGCTTTTTCATGCAAGGAAGGGTTTGGAAATCAGAACTTCTCAGTGCTGGAGAAACAAAAAAAAGCTTTGTTTTATCTATAGTTAGATTTGCAAAGGAGTCCTTGTTGTAAAAGCACTTGATGCTAAAAATGTTGTTGGGTTTTTCTTACTAATTTTCTTTGCATCCCTTTCTACATCCTTTAGGAAAAACCCTGTTTTCTCTAGGGAATGAGGAGAGTTGAGGGGAAATTATCCTAATTTTCAAACAAGAATGCTTTTAAAGTGTTTACATTTGTTTAACTTCATAGCCATGGGTGGTAGATTTCTTTATCTTCTCTGGATTTCATATATGCTTCTTGATGATCTGTTGAAAAAGATTTAGATATGGCTTTTTCAGTTAAAAATAAGAGAAAGTACTTGCCTGCTGACTATTTTTTTGTTTAACTTCTAGGAGCTTGCCTTCACTGGGATAGATTTTAGATTTTGTAAGCAAATCCTGTTGGACTATGCAATGATGTGTTTGGATTAAGTTTCCTTCCTATTGCACATTCTACAGGAAAATGTATTTTCTGTTAGTCTGGTAGATGGTTGTATAGGATAGATTTTGATTGCTTCTGAAACAGCAGAAGTCTCCTAGGCAATTCTATTAAATCCCAGGTAGTTCAAGGGAGGAGAGGGAAAGGCTGTGGGCTCAGGTGAAATGTGTGAGAAGCTAAGAAACTTCTGGTGCTGAGGATCTGGCATGGAATGTGGTAAGTAAAACAGAAGGTTGCATACAAAAGATGGTTAAAAAGTTGTATCCAATACTTCCAGCTCTTTCAATACACTTTTAGATTACCTCAGTGTTCTTGATTATTGCATTTTTCTCTCTGTAGTTTTGTGAGTTCTCTAAGGATGGTGTGAGCTTGCCTGTTGGATCAAATAACAATGGAGAGGGGAAACACTCAAGCCTAAACTCAACTTTAACTACTTGAAGTATTTAATTATAGTAAGTGTATTTAAAAAAAGTTCAGTTGATATTTGGCAGAGCCAAGACTTACGTGCTTAGAATGAACAGTGCAGTCCTCATCAGGCAGGTGTTCAAGATCTGGTGTTCTCCCTGTAGGCTGGATTTTTGTGCTAACAATGTTTGCACTTATGCATTGTTGAAAATACTTGCATTTTCTGTGGATTCACATCCCTGAAAACAAATGGCTGCAGGTTGAAATATTGGCAGCCTGGCAGGGTATTTAAGCTTGCACTGTAGATTACTGTTATATTTGTTTACTATCTGGGGATGCTGCTTGCAGAGCTAAAAACCCTCTGAGCTGATCATTATCAAGCTTGTAAAAGGAGTAGCAAAGGAGGAGTGTCAAATTCCGTCTGACATATGAATAAAGGTTTTTTTGAAGTGAATTTATCTAAAACGTAAAAAAATAATACAGTAACTAATCCCTGACCTTTTAATTAAAAGTTCACTGGTTTTTTTTTTAGGAGTTAGTTCTGTCAAGATACTTTTGCAGTGTAATGTTCTTGGTGGCAGAGCTTTTTGTATTCTCCTCGACGGATGAATGATTAATGATCTCAACACTGCCTTCTGGATCACCTTGTAAGAGGTCTCCTTCATCAATCTGGCAAGGGGATTGTATGGCAGTTTGCACCCTAATTACAGTCCCCAGCTGGGGATGTGCTGCTTAACAGATTACTTGCAGCAGAACTGGAGTCAGTGCAGATATGGATGGCCACGGAGTTGTTTGATGCCAGGCTTCTAAAATTAGATTTCCTTCTGGAAAAAAACATCCACTTCATATAAGCAGTGCAGCAGATAAAAGTGTTTAGCTGGAATTAACTCTGTAACTTAAAGGTTTAATAATAACACTGCTTCTGTGTTTCCCTGTTTTCATTGTTTCCCTTCCCTTCTCTTGCGGTCTGATAGACCAGGGCAGTATTGCAAGCCAGAAATTTTATTACTAGTGGAAGCATTAAGGTATTCCACAGGGCAAAACAAAAGTGATTCAAAAGGTGCTTTTACAGACAATAAGTTTTAGCATTGAGCAGTTTACCCAGAAGGCAACAGATTATTTCTAGTGGTCTGTCGTTATTGTTGGCCTTTTTTTCTGGCTCATTTGTGGTGTAATGCTGCTGCTCAATTAAGATGTATTTCGGTGAGAACCATGAATGACAATGTCCACCAAGCATATTGCTAAGCATATACATCCCTGCCTACTGCTCAGGCTGACAACTCTGAGTGTGTTGCTGAGGAACAGCTCATTTAAGGACTAAGGCAAGGAGGAAAACTTGCACAGGATCCAGCCAAACACGAAAGCAAAGTGCCTGTTTGGTATTTGAAAACGGCAAGATTTTAGACTTGGGAAGGATGTTATTGCCAAATGATTTTCCAGGTATGTATCAGTGTTTTAGGAGTCAATATTGCCAAAACAGATAACATTGTGAATATCATGACAATCTGGGAAAAAAATCTAAGCTGTTTTTTTTTTAAATGATAGGAATTTATTTTCATGGTCTCAGGGTTTGGGCACTGGCAACTTCCCACTGGGTGACAAATATTGGAAGGATAAAGGCTGTGGAGAGGGGTACCAGTAGACTAAGGATGGAGATGGAATATTAACTATTTATGCTTATATCCTGAAGAATACAAGGATTGAAGAGATTGATGTTTGTGTTTAGGAGAGTAGAAACCTTCAGCAGTGCAGTGGCTGCTGTGAAGGTGTGGGTGTGAATGTTTGACATCATCTAACTTGAAGGAGGAAAAAAAGTCTTTGCTGCTCAGTGAAAAATTAGATGACTGTAGCTGACCTGTTTTAATGCTGTGGAATGGCAGAGAGTCTGGGCAGTCTTCTCCCTTTCTGGGAGCTTGACTCTTGGAGCATGGGAAGGAGCTGATAAGTGTGTGGCAAGCAGGAGTTTATCACTGTGTTATCCTAGGTTTGGAAGAAAATCTCTGAAGTCTTTACTCCTAGAGATGGTCAGTGATTGGTTATGGTGTATTTACTCTTTCTTGCCTCCCCATGAGAAGTGGAGGAGTTGACTGTAGAGTTGCTGTATTGTCTGGAAATCACATACATTTCACTGTATGGTGAAAACATTTCCAAGAGATTGTTTGGAAGGCTCTGGTTTCTGTGATCCAGGTTTGCCCTAGGTTGAGACCCAGGGCTTTCCCTGTTCTGCTTCCCTCTTGCTCCTTTGACTCCCACCACAAGTGAACAGTCCTTCAGTGCTCCATCCTCTCAGCTCAAAACTAAAGGCTGGCTCTTCAGTTTCTTTTATTGTCTTGTTAAAAAGCAGATGCAGTGTTTCCTCCCTATCAGTCTTTTAGGTGGGGAAGCAGCACGGCTTGGTGTTCTTGTGAGCTTCATCACTCTTCTGTTTGCAGAAGCAATTGGAAGGAAATGATCCAGGTCGTCGTTATTACTCATATTTTGTTTTTTTCCAGTTCTGCAGCTTCAGCTCCTTATTTGAGCTGCGTTGGCACGTCATGAAGCTCCACATTTCGGTCTGTAGTCGTGCATATTAATAGCCCAGGGCTGCACAGCCTCTCCCTGATCTTGGTTTTCCATGGTGGCTCTCTCAGGTTTTGTTCCAGGACAAATACATTGTAGGTACTCAAGAGGAAAACATTTTCTCCTAAATTATTTTAGCAAATGGAAACCCTTTTTTACTCTGGCTGAAGACTTTGTCTTGGCTGTAAGCCTGAGAGATTTAAACATTTGCAGTTCCTTTTATTGTTCAAACCTGTGCAGCATATTTTAAGTGAGCGAGCAGTCTGTCAAGTTACTAGAAATCATTACTTTGCCAGAGAGTTATCGAATGGATGTGAAATCAGGTGTTTGTCAGATTTTTTTACCTTCTGGACTGAATATTTTTGATGTTTGGGAACTTTTATCTGCAGTCAGCCATTGTGCTTTGGAGAGGAGAAGGCTTAATTCAGATTATCTGAGCAATCAGGGAGCAGAGATGCGGGTCTGTGATTCATAATTGAAATTTAGCCTTTAGATTAACTTCATTAGTATGCTGTTGAACAAGGACAGGGTGTTAATAAATGAAAAAATCCTTCTGGGTTTAACCACCAAGAGCTGCAACAGGTCTTTGCAGTTCATGAAGAATTTTTATTTTTGCTGTGACAGCATTATTTTTGATTTGCCCATGCTCTTTTTGTCTTTATTCCTCAAAATTTTGCAGAGATAAATAGAGGAAAGTTTTATCTGATGTGAGATTAAACCCAAAATTGTTCTAGTAAAGCCATGTTCATAAGCCCCTCTGAGATCAAGAAAAGGAACATTAAAAAATAGACTTCAGTTTCCTTTCTAACTGATGATTTAAAGTAATGAGTGAAACCTGGCTTATGTTCTTCAAAGACATGAAACTTTGTGAGGAACTAGAAACTACAGAATCTCCAGTCATTATCTTATAAATGTTTATAAAATGTTTATTCTACTGAGATGACAAATACTGATTTCTGATTACTTTGTAAATTCTTGATCCTGAATTTAATTAAATGCCTTTTCTAACCTAATTGGTTCTGTGTATATCTCACAGTAGTCCATGGGCCATCAGCATAGAAAGAAGTATTCAGACTTCTCCAAGTAGAATTTTCTTGCATGAAATGAAGGTTAATGTAGTTGAGTTTTAAATGACTATGCTGTAATGGAGGAAATTATAATTGGCTTTATTTGTAAGAGGGTTTTTGCATTTCTATGCAATGTTTTTTATGCTTTTCATGGTTTTATGAAAGATTTTGATAGATTCTCATTCATCGGTTGTAGAGCAGTACTAAGAAAGTAGGTTCACAAAAAAAAAAAAAAAAAAAAGAAAAGCAACCAGTTACCAGAATGGAAAAGAAGATATTAAGGATTTTTGGTTCCTTCCCATCTTCACAGTTGCTCTTGATCTGCCTAAAACCTGTAGCAGAATATTTTGAGTTGTCTGTACATTCTCTCTTCAGCGGAGAGTCGTGCACTTGATGTAATCCTCTGTGCTTTGAGGTGCTGAGGCATCTGCTTCTGCAGGCAAGGATTATGGATGTAGCTTTTCTTCCTGCATTCAGCCTTGAGGGAAACACAGATTGCTGAACAACAGAGCAGATTGGTGTCTGCTGCTTGAAAGGCTGGGAGCTGAGTTTGAACTCCTGCATGGAGCCTGTGTGGGCCTACAGGGGTTTGGGAAGCTTTGGGAATTGCTGCAGCTGAGAGTCTGGGATAAGGGCAGTTTGGAAAAGAGAAGTGAAGAGAAGAGCAGAAAGTCTGTGTTATAATGAGTGATGTGTAGGGTCCTTCAGTATTTCCTTCAGTACTAGGAAAAGCACAGATTCTGATCTGACATACAGCAATGGGCTATGTTGCATTTTTCCACAGGGTTTGGCATGGAGGAACACATGCTTAAAAAGCTCTAGAAAGTTGTGACTGAGTAAACATAGCTTGTGTGGGGCAGCTTAAGATAGATGGAGTCTAATATCTTCCATTGTTTATCCCTGTGGAAGATGAGTCCTAGCCAGCAGACATAGCTCACATCCCAAAATGTCTTAATTCTCACAAAAAGCTGTTGGGAAACCTTGACTTGAGATACACTGTTGGACTGCAGTGGGATAAAATTGCACTATCAGTGGTTTCTAGCTTTCTACAACCACTCTGTAGGAGAAGTGAAATGATCCAGGCCCAAAAATATGAATTAAAAATAATTTTAGACATCCTATTTTTTTTAATATTTGCTGTGTCTTTGAGCAGTGCCCAGAGTATAACATATTGTGTTTCAGTTTTGAGTAGAGAAGCCTAATCTGTAAGAATTCACGTTTTTCTAAGAGAAAATGATACAGAGGGAAAAAAGAAAGAAAAGGGAGTAAATTGGAGAACTACAGACTTTAGATAACATTTAGCTATAGTCCAATAGTACGAAGCTTGAATGATGAACTACCTGCTTGAAGACCAAAAGATAAACTCGATCTCCCCATAATCATTAACATTACACCTTATAGATGCTGTGAGAGCAAGCAGTGAAGATACTTAAATAAGGGATGATGATGGCTTTGATTCACTTAGTGAAGTGGGGTTTCCAATAGGAAAATAGTGTGAGAGAAATACATGACATGTCTAAAGAGATTGGGAAAAAAAAAAAGTTTGCTTTTCAGGGCACCACTGTTGATGTTTCATTTTGACAAGATGCTGTAAATAAATTCCCTGGAGATGCTCAAGAGTCAAATATGTTTTTCAGTATTTTGTTTTCTACAATTGAGAGCATTTCTGGTTACCAACAATTTTTTATTCATCCTGATCCTTAAGTTGGGTGGAATCTCCTAACCTTGGCAGCACCAGCAGGGGAGTATGTTTAGCCTTTGCACACCCTGGGAAAACTTGGGTCTGAGCAAGGGCACCCACTGCCAGGTCTTGGCTGTCCTCACTCGATAGACTTGCCATGCTGGAAGAGAAATACATGAACTAGAGATCATGCTTAGTTCAAAAGGCAAAATGCAAACAGTCATTTATGTACAAGATCTGAAATAGTAAAATCCTGGGTGGAGAAATGAGAGAAAATCTTCACTTCCTCGTACATTTGCAAAGGTTAAAATGGAAAGGTTTGTCAGTGTGATGTGTTGGAGCCTGTCTTGATGTGATGGGGGTCAAGTGTTCCTCTTGCATTCTTGATGCTTCCTGTAGTGTTAACTGGAGAATATTCATGAGTATGCTGGTGTTTATAGCCAGTCTGATGAAAGATGCAGACAAATTTAACCTTTTAACTATAATTGAGTTTATTTTTCTTACTCAGGGGTTAGTGTGACCAGTGAACTAAAATAGATGGTGCTTTTTCTTTTTATTTATGCAGGGGAGAGGGCTTGAGGAAATGGTCTTAAGCTGAGATGGGGGAAATTCAAATTAGGTATAAGAACAAAGTGTTTCCACTGTTAGGGTGGCCAGGCATTGGAAGAGGCTGCCCAGGGAGGTGGTGGAGTGGCCATCTGTGGAGGTGTTCAAGTGGAGCTGGATGTTGAGGTTTAGTGGTTTAGGGGTACAGTGGCAGTGCTGGGCTGATGGTTGGACTGGATGATCTTAAAGGGCTTTTCCAACCTTGGAACCTTCCAATTCTAGGATCCTTTGCAGATCCAAGTGTGTATAATTTTCTATATTTAAGTGATTATTTAATTACTCCTTGCCTCAAAGAAGGATGAAACCCAACCCTTCTCCTACATCTCTTTGGTGACTTGACTGTCTCTGTATAAGGGGTCTCCTCTACTGAATCTTGTACCTTGCTGTGTAGAAACTGTGATTCCAAACACAAATACTTAAAATACTCATTGCTAATTACTGGTCCTTGATTGAGACCATGTCACAATGACAAGTACCTGATGTAGTGTGACTGACCCAGTCCATAAAACCTCTAAGAAGCCATAACACATGGATATCCTTATTCTAATGAAAAATTATGGTAATAAAGTTTAGTTTCTGTAAGACAAATGTGTATGAAATATAACCACAAGTGGAGACCTTTCAGTGAACTGACAGCTTTTCAGCTCTCTCCTCCTTTTCTGTGCCATTTTTTCCACTCATCACTTTTTTTCATGGATGCTTCCAAAAGATGAAATGCAAAATGGGAAAATGTTGAAACCCACTGAAGTCAGTATGTTTCTTGTTGACCTAAATGGGAATGTAAAAGCTAGAGGTCCTGTCCTTAACTTTAAATAAATTTCCCCCTGTATGGAAGCACTGTCTGGAAATAGACTATCAACATGCCTTGAAAGAATTTAAACAAAAATGAAAAAGCAAGAGTAGAGTTTGCTTCCAGCTCTTAGTATAATTACTTTGATATTCCAGATCTTCATATCATCCTTTTCTTAAGCAATTCACAGAATCACAGCCTGAGTTTTCCAAACATCTGCTCGTTTGTGGAAGGTATCCTGGTAGGCTGTTTCTATTGAAACAGAGCTTAATCTCTGGCTTCACTGATCCTCTCTTTTAGTCAGAGCTGTCACTTACTTCAGGTCAGTTCAGGCACACTATAAATCAGGACCTTCTCACTAGTCAATCAGTGATTGATTTAGTTTTGCAGCACTCCAAGGCAGTCGTTTCTGGTTTAAAACTGAGTTAATGCGGCCTAACATTAATGTGGGGCTGGGCACATGGCTGGGAGCTTGTGGGTTCTGTAGCCAGGACTGCTTTGTTGCTGATTCACAGTGTGGGCATAGGCAAATTTTATGATTAAATGTAGAAATACTTGCTGTGCTTCAGTCTTTGTCTTTTTCCTCCCTCTGGGTTGAGTTCTTTAAGGCCCTGGAGTTGGAGTGTTCAGAGTTGTGTGGCCTCCCTATTACCTGGAAGTACGTGGAGATGGAAGACTCTTTACTGTGGTTTGTGCCTCAGATGGAGACATTTGTGCTAATGGAGCTTTAAAAACCAAGAAGCTATGTTTGCAAAGGCCTTTAACACTATTGCAGAATAATTGAAAGTAAGACTAAATGGAATTTTTATTTTCATTTGAAGGTGTGGAAAGTCTTCATCCCATTCTGTGCCCTGTCTACACCACCATCCAAATACTCGAAACCCTCAAATGCTTTGCAGTCCTGAATAGTGGATAGCAAGTCCATCATAATGGGACTGAACTCTGCATGATAATATTAAAAGTACTTGGGAGGGACCACATCCTCTGATGTGCAGTTTTGATTTCTGTGCCTCAAACTGGATAAAGACTTACTGTCAAATCTTGGTATTCCTATGGAGGGAAGAGCTGTGTGTGATACTTGTGCCTCTCTGGGTTTCAAAGTTATCTCATGTGTATGTTCTGTAACCTTTCCATAATCTCAGAAAATGGGAAAGCACTGCTGGTGTGAAGATGCTAAAGATTTCAGTTTATTAGTAAAAAGAAAAAAATTCCTTGAAAAACATCCACCTTTTAAAATGCAACAAAGTTCAGACTTCTGTAATTGATTCAAAATTTAATATGCTTTATAAGTAATAACAAATGAAACCTGTTTTCCTGAGGCAGATGAAACTACAAGGATAACTTGTAGCAAATCAAAAGAAAGTAGGAAAAGACTTTCATCCTGCTATTTCCCCTCTTGCAGTCTGTGGGTCTTCCGCTGCGGTGTTCTCCTACTTTGAAATTGCCCCAGTTAGGTTGGTCTGCAGTTATTGTTGCTATGAGAGAAATGTTTTTTACATTACAAAGTTGTTTCATTTGACTAGCCCTAGAAGGTGGGTATTTTTTCAATAGTAGTTCCATTTCCAAAAATACAGCCATCATCTCAGTGAGGGCAAGTAAGAAAGTCTAAGAAATACATTTTCTGACAATACGTGATATTTTTTTGTTTTTCAGGATGACTTTAAAATTCTGTTCTCTTGAAATAACAATGAGGAAATACTTCTGGTTTTCTGGTTAGGGAAAAAAAAAGTGAACTATTCTGTCTGATCTGTGGAATATACTTGGAACAATTCCAGAGCAGTGAGGGATGCTGTGGGCAGCGAACAGGATCCTGCAAGGCAGACTGCCCTCGGTGTTCAACGGAGCATCTCTAACTTATTTAGCTCTTTTATGTCTCAATATTGGGTGTTTGCTGGGGAGTGATGGCTGCTGTTGTGTGCTGGGATTGCTGCTGGTGTCACAGGCAGCTGGATTGATGAATCAGGGCTCCCTGGAGGAGCTGGGCTCCCTGGGCCAGGCTGACACAGCACACACAGCCACATCCTCAGCCTCCTGCCAGAGCACGAGCAGAGACTGTGGCAAAGCTGCACATTAGTCCAAAAAGGTTCTTTCTGTGCATCTTTAGTTTCTTTAAATATATGCCTGTACTTATGCCAGAGTTTCCAAGTAATTATTCTGTTAAAACATGAATATTTGAAATAACTAAAACAAATGAGGTGCGATAACGTGAAATACAACGGAATTTGCATAATCTGTTTAATAGATAGGAATTGTTACTGTGTTTAGTTTCATTTGTCATCATTTGCCCTGCTTTACTATTGTTTTGGATGCAAAAAATTTCATGTCTAAGTACTTACTCTTCCACAGAGGCTTAATGGCATCCATAAGGGAGTTGGTTGCCTGACTCAGGAATTTGTCTGCTCATGTTTCCCCCTCACCTTCTCTTTCCTGGTTCCTTCTTGCTACTTTAGACTTTGACCACGACAATACTTGAGTGGCAGCAGCTGTAGAGATGAGAATGAACTGAAGCCAACCCTTGTAAAGCAGGGAGTTAATAATATATTTATAAGGATACTATATATAGGTGCTTTGGTATCAATATATACTATTAAATAATGTATAAGGTATTTACAGGAAAGAAACTTCAGCTCTGCAGAAGCAATTGCACGTACAATTACATGGCAATAAGCATCATGTGCTCTGTTGTAGGTATAGGTAATGTTAGACTGTTTAAAAACAAGTGGAAAATTGCTCTAAAAGTCCAGAATGGGCTAAATGCCATTGCAGATCTTGAAACAGGTTATAAAATTGTTCAGAGAAATCTTTGGCGGTAGTAACCAGAATTTAAAAGCCCCACGTGATTTTGAAGTTGAGAATTGGTGCATCTTCTGTGAGAGATTTGTCAGTGTGGGAGAGCAGTGTTTTAGTGAACTGCTCCTAGAATAGATCCTGTGGGGAGCTCAGGATTATTGCAAACCTCTCCACCAAGTGTTGGGGATATTTGTTTGGCCTCACCTTCTTTAATAGAAGAAGTAAATGGTTGTGTGGTAGGACTTTGGAGATTAAATAATGGTTTTTGATTATATGGAAGAAAACGGGAGCTACTCAGCAGTGTGGAAGATTGGTCTTCAACTCCAGTAAGGCAGGTGGAAGAAATCCCTGTGTAAATGTTAACACTTAATAAAATCAAAGCTTTTCTTTCTGTAATTTCACCATGTTTACAGCAGAAAGGGGAAGAAGAGGTTAATAATTTATAGTATGAACAATAGGTTGGCTTATAAGGCAATTTCTGTTCAAAGGCATTAAGGCATGAGTATGTTTTCTACTTTCATACATGTAATCAAAACCAGATTAAAACAAAAACACAAACAAGCAAGCAGACCCCCCAGTTCCCCCTAAGAAATGCCAAACCAAAAAAATCCCCTGAAAATAAACAACCCAACGTTCCATGTGCCATCACCTCATATTTAAGCTGTTTTTACAGACATTTTTTTGAGATTGTTCTTGTTTGGAATAATATAATAAGTAGTAGAATGAAAAGAAAAATACGGATAGCAGAGCCAAGAGGAGCAGTTGAGTTTAAGGGAGGTGAGGCTCATTTCCAGCAGAGATGTCCTAGGTGACCACTGTGCTGGACACGTGCAGGAGATGCATTTAAGGGCACCTCCCTCTCCTGGGGCTTGGGAGGGAAACTCTTCCTGCCCTGCTTCTTCTGCCTGCAAAGTGCTACTGCCAAACCTGCATGATTTTTCCCAAGGGTCTGTTAGGAGGAGAAGCCACCTCAAAGAGCTGCTGGCAAGCAGTGCTACCTTCAAGTGTTTCTTAATGAATTCCTTCATTTTTATGTCACAGCTCCATCCTGGTAACCTCTGACAGGGATCCTTCCCTCCAAACAGCCTGACATTGAGTGAGGATAATACACTGCTCAACGATGGTGATGATAATGGATGCACTAATGTTATTTGACATGTATTTCATGTTAAAATTAATGTTGTCTTTGATGTTGTGAAGGTTGAATTCGGAGAAGATAATTGATTCTTGAGCTGAAAAGATGTCTTCAGAGTTGTTGGCAGTTCCTGGTAGTTCAGGTTGCAGGTGTGTCCTGGCTGTCATTCCACTTGCAGACTATCCTGGCAGCCTGGTGGGTGAAGTACCAGAAGTGGACATGTCCAACACATAGAAACAGCAAAAACTGAGTGGTTTGGGGGTTTTTTTGCCTTTATACTAAAACCCCCAGGGTTTTTTTAGAGTTACAAAGTGCCTGTATCATCTTTTTTCATTTAGAGCTATGTAAATTAAAATGTGTGTGGGAAAGATAGATAACTGATTTGCAACTAGTACTAGATAATTTACTAATTACTTGTGTTTTCTAGTGTGTAGGATTATAATTTTAGAATAAAAAACTGCCTCCAGAAGCTCTTTTGAATTTGATTTTATAGAAGATAGTGAAGGTTCAGGTATTCATCCTTGGAAATTCTTTTCAGGGTGATGAAGCAGCCCTGAAATGAAGCAGTCCTTCATCCTCTGATTCTGGGTGGAAATACCTTGGATTGCTGGCTGCTTGTTTTAGTTGCATAATCAAGAGTTTTTAGCCCAATAGCAAAGAATTTTGACGCTAACAGACCCAATCTGTGTTGTTAAAGCTTTTTGTGGTGGAAGCTATCATTCTTAATGTGGAATTGCCTTCTGCTGTTACAGCGCTGGGCATGTCATCAAAATAAGAAAGAATCTTCAAATAACACTAGCCATGACATATTTAAATAGTTATTAAATAACTAAAACATCATATAAACTTTTAAAGTCTTTTAAATGATACCTTTCACTATGAATGTGCTATGACAGATTTAGTTATTTAATAAGTATTTGAAGTATTTTCAATGATACCTTTCACTACAAATATACTATGAGAGAATAAATGACATCTTTAACATTTTGTTTCAAAGTTCCTCTATATTTTCCTGAATAGCCAAGTGTATTTTCCTTGGTACTTGATTGGGACTAGCAAAAGTATTATTTTAATCCATTTTTGGATAAAGTAGTAAGACTGTGATATGCAGCAGTCTGACAAGATGTTAATTCATGGTAATGTTGTTATCAACAGACTTCTAATAACTTTAAATACATCTTTGGCATATTAAATGTTCATGTCGAGGTAGAATGGGAAAGGTTGTTTTCAAATTCAAGGAAAGTGCAAAAGAGTGCTATTTGTCCCTAATTAAATATTGAGGACTTTTGTATTAAATATTTAATTTGCCAGCTGTACTGCAGTGGAGTGGTGGATAGATGATAAAACACTACATTTGCACTTAAAGACTGGTTTTGGGCAGTCAAGTGACCTGTTGCTAAATGAATTGGAAGGAAGGAAGAGACTTAAATAAAAATACTTCTGGTGTGTTTCCCACCACTGCTGATCCAGGAAGAAGGCCCTTGATAATCATCCTGTGGCTACACCTTCTGAGCCATTTTACATGTAAGTGCACTGAGGACTGGTTTCTGGCTTCTGTTTTCTGAAGGAGTCATGGAAGATTGGAAAGTCTCTAAGGCAGAGGAAAGCGGGAAATACTCCTGTGTGATCAGTCTGTATGAAAATTGGTATTAAACCCATGCAAATGGAAATGGTTCAGGTTGATAGAATCTTTGTCAGTTTTACAGACAACTTTGAAGCAGTTACCAGAAGTGAAGGTGTTCTTTCATGATGTGTGAAATAGTCCTTGTCTGTTGAGGAGCAAGTGTAAAATTAAAGGGGATGTTTCAGCCAAAACACTCAGGTCTGTTTTGAACACTCCATAGATCCAGTTCAGAACGGGTGACTGCACTATAAAAGATGCCAAGGCAGAGCTTTAGACATGGAAATGGACTACCCCTGTGAAACTGTGAGTCCATAAGGCCTCAGGAAAGTCAAAATGTACATGTGGTGTGAGGCTGCATCACGTTATCTGTTGGTCCAAAGCCCTGGAGTTTGGGGTTGTATTTGCAAGCTTAGGTTCTGTGTCCCAGTAATCATAGAAGGTTTTGGGTTCGAAGGGACCTTAAAGACCTCCTGGGTCCAACCCTCCTGTTTTGGACAGGGACAAAAACTTTATTATGAACCTTAGCAGTTGTTCCTAAGATGCTTTGAGGAACGTATGTGTCGGGAACTCTGTGTGTGTCATTCCAGATGTCATGAGAGGCGATGTGATGGTTCTGCCCTATTTGCTTGTCCTCCCTCTTCCATCCTGTCTCCTACCCCTCCATAAATTACTGATAAGGTGAAGGAAAGATCAGCTCCACATCTCAAGATGAATGATGTGACAACAGCTGGCCTGGCACACATTTGTCAAAAATTATTTTAGCCTGGAAATTGAGCCTTTAAACAATAATGAGAGATGTCCTGGAATGAATGGCATCTCAGTCTGAGAAATTTTGTATCTGAAATCTGTCTCTGCTGCTGTACCCAAGGGATTTTCACTCTTTGGCATATGACTTTGAGTACATGGATCTTTGTGGGGTTAGGTTATGTTGTCTATAGTATGTTAGATTTAGGTCACAGCAGATGTGTGGCGGTGTCTCTGGGCTCAGGTTAATTGGATTATGAGGCTTTAGGAGAGGAAAGCATGTTCATCTTGAGCAAAGAAGGTGAGAGTTTTGGCTTTCTTCTGTAGCACATAGGGTCATGCACGTTCCAGGATCATTTGGGTGTTTGACCCAATGGATGGTGATGCCCATGATCTGTTGTGTGCTTCTGTTTCACTCTGCTGCCCTGACTGCTGTGCTTTACTCTGGTAAAAGCAGAGTAAAGCACAAACCAAACTACTTGGTTTGTTACTGGGTGCTTGCAGCTGCTGGTAGTGTTTGAGGAAACATGCAGAGATGCTTTAACTGTAGGTTAAACTTCCCCCACACCTCTCCTCTGGCTCTGGGACTGAGCTCAGTGATGCAGGCAGTTCTTGCTTTCTTATGTTCCTTGAATACATTAGCCAGGTTTTTTCCAAAAGTGGTGCTGTTGTTAATTACTATTGTAATAAATGTTGTGGTTGAATTAATGAAACCTAAAAAGAATTCCAGATTTCATTGGGATGTCACAAAGCTACATCTTTCAATAAGTGTGAATTACTGTAAAAAGTAGCAAGACTTGCACAGTGTTATGTTCATTTTTAGTAAGTGTACTAGCATGCTATAAATTCTGCCAGTATGCCACATCCTGACATTTAGTAGTTTCGTTATTCTGTTTGTTGGTCATTTCTGAACAAAGACTATTAATGAGAGCTACATAAAATGGTTTTTGTTAAAGACCAGTGACTATGAGGCCACTTCATGTACAAGATTTATGCACTCTTTTTAGTTTTTTTTTTTTTAACTAGGGATCACATGTTCCTTCTGACTATAATCAGTGTGTGTGTGATAATTGTTTTTATATTTTAAATTATCTAAGTTTTGTCACATATAATGAAAAAGGCTGTCTGGGTTTCATAGCACAGACCCAGAGATACTCAGTGAAGACTGGTGTGTGCCAGAGAGAAGAAGAATTGTTTAATACAGCAAACTGAACTTGTGCTCATTCCTTGTGTGGGAAACTGAAGTCCAGTGAGCGGAGAAGTCTACCCAAGATTCATATTTATTTTCATAATACTATGTTAAGAGATCTTTCACTTTGTGAAGATTGTTTGTATTGCAAAGTGAGTTCCAGTTATTCTCTGACTTTACAACTGATGAATCCTTCCTCCCCATTTCTGAATTGCATATGTGCACCCACAGGGACAGATTCCATCTTTTGAATGTCTAAAACTTTTGCCAACATCCTTATGCAAAATACTTTTTTATCTGAAAACTCTAATTGCAACTGAGACTCCTTAATGAAATATTCTGGTCTTGATTGAAGTTCTTCAATAATTTTTTCATGTTCCCAGTGGAATTTCTAGTAATTCACCAGAGAGACTGTAGTGGTAGGATGGGGGTGGAGATTTAGATTTACTTAGGATGGGGGATGCCTGCATTCAGATCAACTCTTCTTGGCTTCGTTCAGATCTAGGACTTGGATTAGTATTTGGGGATTCAGTTGAGTATTTTGAATAAGGAGCTGTGGTGAGATGCATCTCTCTCATGTTTTTGATGTAAAATATATGTGAGAAGGATAACCTTCATAATCCACCAGAATATTAAAAAGTTACAGGATGAAATAAACCACTCCAGTTCAGTTTTAATGACAGTCATGGATGAAACCTGCAGCTCCTGAGTGCATAATACAAGACTTATAACTGGAAAAGCTGCTTTAATTTGGCCTGAAATGTGGTCCATCAGGAAGCCTTATAAGCAACTTTAACTGTATTATGCAATGGAAGGAAGCTATTACTTCTCTAATTGCCTGGATTTTCATTAATAATGTAAAATTCCCTGCTTTTTTATTTCTCCAGGTTATTAACTGGAGATTTTTCTCAGCAATCTCCCCTCTGTTTTGAGAGAGGAGCAATGAACAGTCCAATAGATCTTTATCTCTGCTTTAGAAAAAAGGAACTGATGTGATTAACCTTTAGCAAAGATACCATGACTGTTAACATCTCATGTGGCAGCAGTGCTGAGGCAGTGCTGAACTGTTGGGAAGAAGGTTAATGACTGATCCTGAGGCTCTAAAAGACTTTGGAGCTCTTTCCAGTGCCTGAAGGGGCTCCAAGAGAGCTGGAGAGGGACTTTGGGCCAAGGGCATGCAGGGGTAGGACAAGGGGAACAGCTTCACACTGACAGGGCAGGGTTAGATGGGATATTGGGAAGAAATCCTTTCCTGTGAGGGTGGGGAGGCCCTGGCACAGGTTCCTGGAGAAGCTGTGGGTGTCCTGGAAGTGTTCAAGGCCAGGCTGGATGGGGCTTGGAGCAACTTGGTCTCGTTGAAGGTATCCCAGCTGATGGCAGGGGGTTTTGAACAAGACGGTGCCTTTGAACCCAAACCATTTTGTGATTCTAAGTTGATCTCCCATGATTTAAATACAACTGGAGACTGTTGGATTTTCACTGCTTTTAACTTTTGGTCTAAAACAACAGCAAAACTTTGGTGACAGAACATGCACTGAAATGATTAAATGCTCGCTCAGAGTTACAGATGTGTGATTTTAGTGAGATACTGGGGTTATATCATAAACTATAACAGCAAAGTTTGAGTATTTCATGTGTTTACTGGAAGCTGCAGGTGGTCTGGGATGGTGGAGATGGTTGCATTATCTTAAATACATTGGCTTATACTTAAATTTCACCTGAAAAGATGTCCCTGGATTGTGCACTGCTGTGGTGGGTTTTTTAGGAGAGCAGCAGTTTGTTGGCTGGATTGCTAATGGCCATGGCGGGATCTTCCTTCATGAATTACCTTTCTCTCTCTGGGTTAGCGCCATTACCTTAACAAAGCATGAAAACTGCTAATTGCTAGAAATAACAGCTCACCTTTGTGAGTAGCCACCAAAGAAATGTTGTGTATAAACCACATGTGGTATGTTGTGGCATTAATTGGCTTTTATTGGTTTATCTTAATGATAGTCCATGCTTAACATAATCACAGGAATCTTTTACCTGAGTAAAGGCTGGGATCCATGAGCAGAATATCTGGATAAAGGCACGGGCTGCTGCTTCCATCCAAAACATTGCTGCGCTCCAGCTGTCACATAAAAGACAGAATTCTCAAATGTAATATTTCTTGGAATTTATTTTTGTAGAGTTGTTTCTATGGCAGTTGTTATTCTCTGTGCAAATGGTGTGGTGAAAGTCAAATGGGTGAGTGTTTCCTGAGGCTGAAGAAGCTTAGCAGAGCAACTGTTGCTGACTTTAGAACAAAGCAATCAACATCCATAACTAATGCCTCAACTTTTTAATGTGATTTTTAATATTTAAGTAGGAAAAAATGCTGTGAGATTGTATAATCAATGCAACTGATAGATTTTAAGAAGTAATATTTTATTGAAAGTACTGCTTTTTTCAGGTTTCAATCTATAATCGTTCAGTGCATTGTTTTTTCCATAACCACATGTTCATTATTTTGTTCAGCCAGCCTTGAACTAAAGGGTTGATGGATTAAACCTAATTCTAAGCTATTGCTTTATTTTTCTAGATACAATGTTAAATCCAGGGATACATTTTAAGTGTAGAAAGTTGTGATTACCATGGTTGTCAGAATCAAAGTAAGCGTGTGCATTCCAAAGTGAGCTACAAAACAACTTTATAATTGCTGTGATTTTGCTCTTCAGCTGTAAGAGAGGAAAGCTTGACAGCAGGTCCATGGAAGTAAAAAAGAAAATAAACTGAAGCTTGTACTTAAGCACTGGCAATCACAAAATAATTTCTTTTTGGAGGACATCCCCTGGGATGCAGGAGGACATCCCCTAGGATGGGTTCATGAGTGAGCTCTGAGTGGGGTGCACATTTCTGTCCCAGTGCCTTGGCTGGGTGTCCTTGTCCTCCCTGGGGTCTCCTCCAGCTTCCCCTGTGTGCTCAGTGTTCAGAAGCTGCCCTACAGAAGGGCTGGGTGTGCTGTTCCAACAAAGGTTCATTGACTTTCTTGCCCTGCTGCTTTTTCCTGGAGGGAGTGCAAGGGTTATGGAGCGAGTCCAAGGACAAGGAGCAAGTCAAGAGGAGAACATGAAGATGCTCTGAGTCCTTGGGTACCTCTGCTATGGACAGGCTGGAAAAGCTGGCACTGTTCAGCCTGGAGAAGAAAAGGCTCCAAGGAGACCTTAAAGCACCTTCCAGTACCTAAAGAGGCTCCAAGAGAGCTGGAGAGGGACTTGGGACAAGGGCCTGGAGTGACAGGACCAGGGTCACTGGAAGACACTGCCCAGAGAAGCTGTGGCTGACTCACCCCTGGAAATGTTCAAAACCAGATTGGATGAGGTTTGGAGCAATCTGGATGGATGAGGTTGGGAGCACCCTGTTCTAGAGAAAGTCATTCCTGTCCATGACAGGAGGTGGTAACAAGATGAACTTAAAGTCCCTTCCAGCCCAAGCCCTGCTATGAGTCTGGGATTGGATTTCTTGGAAGAAGGTCATCTGTTGTTTTGTCATCTCTTCTGGAACACTTCCAGCCTGATTGTCAGCTGGATAACCTTCCTTTCCCAGCAGGGTGGTGGCAGTGCCTGTTGCTGCTGCTGTCCTGCTGCAGAGCTGTAACTGTGTTTTTGTACAACAAAGTGTAAGTAAGATGCTGTCTGTGTTTTTTCTCAAATGACTTTAATACTCTGGGAAGCTCAGTGGAGAATTAGGTGTTTATGCATGGATGAGGAGAAGTTTAATGAAGAGGAAAACTACAGTCTTTACTCATTTCAGTCTTTCTACTGTTTTTCAAATAAATCCACAGAGAAGTCGCAATATTAACAGTGTGCACCTATTCTTATTGTACCTCTCAGCACTTTAGCATAGAAATTAAAGACAAATAAACCCCTCCAAACCAAACCCAGAGCCAAGCTTTGAAAAATGATAATGGGAAAAAACCTCAGAGCACTGTGTGTTTCAGGCTTTACAGAGCAAACTTTTTAAAAAATGAGGGACTCCAGGGCTGTGGTGTTGTAAAGTGAACCTCTGCTTTAATTTTAATTGCCCAGGTGTTGAGAAATGAGAAAAAAATTGAAAGCAGGGGTTTTGCCCAGGCACAATCTTGAAAATAAATAAAATAATACAGAAATACACACACGTATCTATATGCATCAAGTGTTAGTTGCTGAGGGCAAGACTTAAAATGCTGTTTGGCTTTATCCTGTTCATCTCCCTGCACACATTTTGCTTCCCTGACTGCATGTGAGAAGGGGCAGTGGGAAGGAACTTATTCCATAGCATTTATATTCATAATTTATGCCTGCAGCCTTGAAATAATCTCATTTGTCTTCCACTCTTACCGGAACAGTTTTGCTAGCAATGAAGAATGCTGGGAGCAGTGAGGGATTCTGTTGTTTCAGCTTTTCATTTGTCTTCTGTAAAGAGTGGTTTTGAATAAAAAGATGAATTGGGCAGCGCCGTGTAATACAATTGCCGGGACGTTCCCAACCTGATTTCGAGGAGGCTCGCAGGACTCTGGCTTGTCTGTTCAATAGATAACCAGGTTTATTGGGCAGATAATGCATTTCTCTGGGGCACAGGGAGAGAGCATGTCAGACACCTTCTCTGCCTTTGCAGGCGATGGGCAGCGCTGCTGGCAGCAGGACTGGAGCGGGCTGTGGCTTTGCTGAGGAAGCACAGCAGGGATGGAGGGAGGTTTTGGATGCCTGTGTGTCCCCTGCAGCAGCGTTTATCTGCCCCAAGCAAAATGCAAACAGCAGGAAGGCAGGGCTCTGATCCCACTTGCAGCTGGGAATCATTGCTAAAGTGAGCTCAGATCAGGCAAGAAGTGATTTCTGTAATGAACTCCGACCAGGAGGGAGCCCTGCCCTGTGCCCCTGAGCAGTGGCTGTGTTGGAGGTGACCTGGGGGACAGCGCTGCTTCACCTGCGCTCAGCCACAGAAACAGCCGCACAAACTTTAACCTGAGCCAGCTAAACCAGTAGCAGTCTGTCAGCAGCAGTGTGGCACTCTGCGTGGATTAATTTTTCCCTCTTGTCAGTAGTTCTGTGATTGAAGACCAGCAGTGCCCTGTACCTGCAGTTTTTGTAGGTTAAACCAGCAGGTTGTAGACTGCACTGCAAAGTGGTGAATTGAGTCTGTAGAGAAAAAAACGATTTAAAACTTTGCTTGAGAGGAATTTACGGAAGATTTTAGCTATTACAAACCCAGGAAACAAAGATGTTTGTGTTAGGCATTTTGTGTAACTTCTTAGCTTGTTTACTCTGGAGTATATCTGAGTGAGTGCTGGTGATTTAGGATCTATTTGGTGTAAATTAGATTAAAAGTCACCCTTGGGGCCTAATTAAGCCATGTTATAAACAGGGCAGCAAGTTAAACACTTGCAGTAGATTTTGCAGATAACAGGTACGAATAGATGCAAATAAATCTAAGTTGTCATTGATACAGGAATTTTAATTGCAGTTGTTGGCTGTTCTTGGGGTGACTACCAAGAGCTCAGGGCTGTGAAGCTGTGCTGCTGCCCCTGCACAATCCATGCCACCCCACCTCTGCTCGCTGTCTTTCATCTTGCGCTGGTTGTTTTCCCTTCCGCCTCTGCCATTGATACAAAAGAATATATAAATGCATTTTTTTTGGTTGGTCTAAGCAAGGGGATAAGATTTAAGAAATTTTCCTAAAGACTCTTTCTTATCGTTGACAAAATATTTTACAGACAGGCTTTGGTTTCCCCATTGCACCAAATGCAATCACTTGCTGACTGATAATCAATTCTGCAGAATTTATACTTTATTTACTCTAATGTAGTATCTTCTACCTTGTTCCTGATAGCTTAAATGTGGCTGTGGGAAGTTTTTATCCGTCTTCCCTTCTGTGTTCCTGGTGGATGTTTCTGCAGTCAGGGATAAGGTGCCCTGTGGCATCAGCCAGGTCTCACACACAGGCTCTGCTGTGGCCACAGGCTGAGCCCTCAGCAGAGTCTCATGAACTTGCCACATACTTGGTGGGGGGGCATAGAGACCTCACAAATGTGTTATTACTGTGCTTCATGAAGGAAACCACCCCTTGCTAGAGCATTGGCAAGATGTGTGTGTTTCCAGCTTGGCTAGTTTTATATTCTGTTAAATTTTAAATATTTGTTTTTTGTTTTTTTTTAAACTAAAGGCTCTATGGAAGTAATAGGGAGCTTGCATTTTATTTTGTTTGATTGAATCTTGAATTCAATGCTAAAAATGAGAGGTAAATTTGTATTAAAATCTCCTCCCCTAAGGAAATTTGATAACTAAACTCCACATATTTTCTTTTTGTAATAGCTGTCTGATTGGCTTTTAATAATCAGAGTGTTTCTGAAGACTGCTCATGTAAAAGGAGAAAGTTGTTAACTTTTCAAAGTATTTTTATTTACTTTCAGAGTATGATTACTGCAAAGTGCTTTGTGCAGGTTCATTTAGGGAGTGTCACCTTGCGGTTACCACTCTTCCAGGAAGTTTACATCTGATAGGATTGATCCTGCTGTTGTTGAAGATGCCAGCAAAACCTTTCCAGAATGCAGCAGTTCTATAGCTGGGACAGGTGACATTTGCTCTGATTGCTGATTTATAGGCACTGAGGCCTCTCCTCCCAAAATCAGGGCAGAGGGTTGTGAGTGCTGGTGTGGTTTGCTGAATTTGAGCTGTACTCCCTCTCCCACACAGCAGTGCCCAGAAGTCCTTAGCAGTGTGTGGCTTCTCTGAATCTTTTCCCCACGAACAGCTCTGTCATTTTTATCACCCTTGTGCTTCAGTGAACATGGCACAGATTCCTAGGGCCCTGAGCTGCTTTTCCCTTGCCATAAAAATAAAAGAGAGCCTGGGGAGCTCCTGTGCAGCAGCTGGGGATGCTGTACCAGCGTGCCTGACCCATGCTGGGAGCTGGTCCTTTGCTGTGGGTCTGTGGCAGGTGTGCAGCAGCTCCCAGCAGTGCTGTTGTTGGTGAGCTGAGCAGAAGGTGAGTGCAGGAATGGCTGGGGAGGTGGATCAACCCATTCTTCTGCCCAAGGTGTGGCAGTCCTGCTCCTGGGCTGGTGATGTCCATCAGTGAAGCTCAGACAACCAGCTCCAGGGCTGGGGACCAGAACTGGGAGAGCAAGCCATGCTTCTGTGTTTTACATTTTCAGCTAAAATTGAGCAAAGCAGCAAAACTAACTTCCTCAAATCAGACCAAAGCCTAAAGTCTAACTTCTGCAGCTCTGCCTCAGGTTAAAGCATTTGCTCTGATTACCTGGTTTGGAGGGCTTCACGGCTGATTCATTTTCTTTATTTGGATTAAGAGAATAACTGAAGCAAATCATTGCCATATAAGATATGGAAGTTCAAATGTAGTTCATGTTTAAAAGGGTTTATAATGAACTTTGTTAAAAATGTCCACTGATTACCTCTGGTGAACTGGAGTGCATGTTATAAAAGCTGCTGATTTAAAGTCCATCTTACATAAGCTTATATATTGAGAACGTTAAAGATTTTTTCAATATAAATTTGGACCAGCTCTTAAAGTGAGATTACACTCTGGGTTTTTAGGATGTGGAGATTCCAAAGGTGTGTATCTCCCCATTCTTTCAGGTATCTTTATAGACCAGAAGTCCTGTCCCTTAACTCCTGAGGAAGATTGGTTTTTATCTATTACATAGGTAGACGTTTCACATGAAGTTTCCTAGACACACATTACTCAGAGGAACTTGCCACTGTCCCTGCTTTGAAATGCTTAAAAAACCTGTGGTTTGACCTTAAGCAGAGGGCTGAATTCCTCCAGCCAGGCTCTGGCAGGAGTTCTGCATTCCCTGGGGAAGGTGTCATAGCACATGCACAGCTCCTGAGCCTGTTGTTAGACTTTGCTCAAGAGTGGTGGAGCAGAGCATCACCTGGTCCCTCACTGTGCTTCTGTGAGCTGCACCTGCTCTGAAATAGCCATGTCTGTGTTCAACAGTAACAGGTACTGAGCTGTGCTGGGGGAATTCTGCTGGAATAGAGACCTGCAAACCTTGGAAGAGCTCCTGGTGTAGAAGTCTGTCTGTGTGTGTGGGTTTCTCTTCCCGTGGGGACTGTCTGTGCCTTAATGTGCTGGTGTTGGGAGCTGTGAGCCCAGATCCCTGGGGGAACAGCAGCAATTGATGCTGCTGTACTGCACAGTATCTTGTGGGAACATAACTTTGTCAAATGAAAAGCTTTAAGGCCAATGGCTCTAACTTATCCCATTTCCTTTTCATCTCAGGGATTTTTTTGTATTTTTTTTTTTGGAGTATGCCTAATACTCATGAAGTCTTACTGAAAAATGGCTCACAATTATTTTGTGGCTATCAAACACTGCAGAAGGAGTGTGATGTGCAATACTGAAATAGTGAAACAGTTGGGGGCCTTGTACCTTGGCTAGAAATAATTGACTCATTAATCTTAACCACATTGAGCCCACTGCGTGGGGGTCAAACACAGTTTAATCCTCATAGGTGGGAATATGCCAGATTACACTCCAGTTCTGACAGTTATTCTTCTCCCTGGAAAATTTGCTAGTATTTTTACAAAGAAATGAGGAAGAAAGAGAGTAGAAGATACCAAGCAAGCTCTAATACATATACTGAGACAAAACAGCAATGAGGCAGGATTTAAACCTTTACAAATGGGATTTTGAGGAATATTAGATGAGAGCCAACAAATGAGAAAAAGAAAAGGGAAGGATGTGCCCATTTTGGAATTTGATTTTGCCCTGTGCTGGTTGGATGCTGGTCAGTTTCTCACCCTTTCAAAATGGTTGTTCAGCCACCTACTTGTCAGTCTCTACTCCCTGAGTGAGATGTTTAATGCTGTACCTCAGTACAAAATAGTTTTAAATCTTGAATTTGTCCTCTCCTATCAAATCTGCATGTTACAAAATGCCACATTGCAATGTAGTGGTTGTTGACACGGTATTATAATTTAAATAATGTTTCTAACCATTGGCAAATACAGCTCAGGGTCTGGTAAATAATGGATGGAAATTACAGTCGAAATGGGAATGTTAAATAGCCATTCTTAACAGATGGTCATCAGAAATCATGCAGCTTATCTTTTATAGACAGCACAAACACAGATATCAGTGCTTCTGCTGAATCAATTTTTACGTGAGCTCCTTGAAATTGTGGAGCAGAGTCCCAGCGCCAGTGGCAGCTCTGGGAAGTCCAGGTGATGGTGGGTCTGTGTGTCCACCAGGCACTGAAACCCAGATCTGAGCATGGTGGATTATGGATTCCTTGCCTTCAGGCTGCTGCTGTCAAACCTGTGTAAAAAGAATTGATTTTGCTGAGGAGAAGGTCTTGGGCTGGGGGCTGAGTAAGAGATGAGAAAGGTTTGTCCTTCCACCTGGCCCTTCTTCTCTCCATCCTGGAGCAGAGGTGCTGTGTGTGCTTGGACTGAGGAACTGGGTATTAGAGCCACGTCTTAGCTCATAAATCAGGGATGATTGACACCTAAAACTGCTCCATGGCCACCAGTGGTGTGTCATGCTCATGTTGTACAAAAACTGGCAGTAAGCCCATCAGGCTGAATTTCAGACTCCATGTAACAAACACTTCCCTACATTCCTGTGAAGGAAAAAGCTGCTTTAGAGCTCTAAGTGAGTTAGTTACTGCAGATGGATTCTCCATTCTCCTTGAAAAGTGCTTCCCAAGCTCTGGTATGCAAACTGCTCCTGTCCATGGCTGTGCAAGCAGCTGGTTCTTCAGTCTGTATTAAATACAAGTTTGGTTGGTTTTTTTTGTTGTTGTTGTTGTGGGGGTTTTTTGGTTTTTTTTTTTTTTTTAGATAGGGAAGTTTGGAGAAAGTAAATATGAGCATGGCAAGGAAAGGAATGGTGGGTGGTAGAGCTTTACTTTAAAAAGAGACAGCCAAAAGTAGAAGAGCACAGAGGTATTGTGTTCTTGTTCCCTGGGTATGTATAGTATGTGTCAGGATTGTCATTGAAGGGCCCACAACAGCAGGAGGAAGAGCCTTAAACATTCTGTGCTGCCTTAGATGCTCAGTGACTGCAGAGGTTTTGTAGATGTGAGAAGAACAGGTCCAGTTCTCAAGGGCTCTGGTAATGATACTGCAGGTGCTGGTACCTTTAAGCAAATGAAAAGGCTGGGAAAGTTTTGTACACACTCTGTTGCTCTCATTTTCCCCAGACAGCTTGGGTTATACTGCAGCTAACCAGGGGATTGTAGGGACACAAATGTTTCTGATCCCCAGGTGGAGCCAACACAGGAACATCCAGCAGTACAATGTCGTTTTAGAGATGAACTTAAGGACTTTGCAGAGAAGTGTGAGCTCGGACGTGTTGTTGGTAGTCACCATTATTTTTAAGCCAATAAAGTAATGAAAATAAAAATGCCAACTGAGACAGCTTCAGAACCAGATCCCATTTAGCAGGGTTACACTGCAGATAGATGCCCATGGAGCAGGGGCTGTCAGCTGCTGGCGTTTCACTCGACAGCAAACTGAAAGATGAATGCCTGTGCTGTCTGATACTGATGTTGGAGTCATTGGGGATTACAGATGTATGAAGATAGACATGAAAAAATCAATATGATTTGGGGTTCCAGAAGTTGCCACCACTTCATTAAAATGATGCTCTGCGTCTCTCAGGAGGAAGAGGTAACTTCAAGGTCACAGGAGACAGCTGCTCCATGCTGTGGTGTGATAGGTGATAACACATGTGAATTGCAGGAGCACAGGGGATAGCTCTTGATGTTTCATGGGTTCTCCAGAGCTCTGATAATTTGCAATGAGAAATGTTAAGGCTTCAGGATTTAACACAACTCAGACAAATAAATATGTTCTCCAGTGAGACTGATTTTCTGGAGTGGAATTTTATCCCAGGAGCAGCCCGAGTCTCCTGCACTGACTGACTGTTGTTGGCAAACTCGTGTCATAGCTTGTGTGTGCCTATTTAAATGGTCTGTATTGCTTAGTTATAGAAAGGAAGACATGGTGATAATTCTTGAGGACAGATTCTGCCCATCAGGGCTTTCTCAGACAGAACCCCTAAAAGGCATCAGAGATTGGACACAAAATACCTCAGTGCTTCTGCAAGAAGGAGAAGCAGTGAATTATCACTGAAAGTGGCCAGATCTTTCTTCAAATTTGTCTTATGGTTCCTTGCTCTCAGCACAGACATACATTATCAGAAACACTGATATCAAGTGAATCATCTGTGTTGTTATATAGCAAATAATCTTTGAGTAGCTAAAACAAGCTCTGTGCTGTGAGTCTAGTCAAACATATGTATGTTGACGATGATATATGATTACTGTTAAACTTTATAAATCATTTGTAGTGAGGTAAATGAGCTAAAACCCGGCTGGAAGAAGTATGCAAATTAAAAGTAAAATGGAAATGAAGAAGGCTAGAAGGGAAAGATACCTACATTTGTGAGAGTGCATGAGAAGAGGCTGTTCTTGTACAACACTTGCATTTGTGTAATGCAGCTCTGAGAACAGGGGATGGGAGGTGTTCCGTATTGGCACAGCTGTCTGGGCAGCAGGCTCAGGTGAGGATGAAGAGCCTTGCTTTGATTGGAGGGAGGCAGTGGAGATAAAAGCCAGAACTGTTCTGAGCAGCCCCATCCTCTGGAAAGAAGCATCGGGTGCCCAGCCCCAGCAATACCCCTGTCCTTGTGTCCAGCTCAGACGTGGTGCATGACAGGACAGTGGTGGGAAGGGATTGGTTTGGTAATGGAACTCTGCAGGGCAGAAGTGCTGCTGAATTCATCTTCGCTGCTGGTAGCTCAAAGATGCTGTGAAAGGAATCTGCAGCTAAAGACAGACTAAAATTTCAGGTACACTTTGATATTTTTTCCTTTGTGACACGTTTCAAGTGTGACCATTAAGCACGAAACTTGACTAGTGTCAGCCTGGCATTTTGTTCCCTACCTGATGCTGCTGATGGAGTGGTGATGGGCAGATCTTGCTGCAAGGGATGGCTCCTTGCTCAGGGAGCAGGGGGACTCTTCCTTCACAGAGAATGGCATCTCACTCCAAGGTTATGGACTCTCAAAAGTTTGAAGAGCTTTTCTATGAACTTGGGAGAATGGATGAGACTGAAGGATGCCTGCTCCAGCTGATGTGAGCCAGTGGTCTTCCAGCAATTGTTTGGACTGGCTGATGGGAAGATGGCCAGTGGCTTGGCTGGCCATCTCAAGAATGATTCAGAGAGATGCTAATTTTTCTTATGCATGTCACCCAAGTGTTGAAGAAACTGGTGTTTCTTCAACTTGTATTGAATCACATGTATCACATCAGTTTATCACATTAAGGTGATAAACTTTGAGAGGAGTGAAGGTGCCCATCAGCTACTGAGGTGCTTGGAAGATTGAGCATAGTTCTCAGCTGGTGTTGTTGGATTGTGAGATTTTGCATCCCCTGAGGAACATAATCTGCAGTGAGGGAAGGCAGATAAATACAGTGTGCCTCTAAGCATGTGGCTGGTGGTTGGTCATAAGATGGGAACTCATCTAGGACTGTCACTATTGGCATTTAACTGGGCAGGAACCTTAATCCAACATAAATTGTTATGAGGCTTTCAATTCCCTCAAATTAAGGCTTCAGCAGTAAGTTTCTTTCAAAAGACAGGAAGATTTCCTAGCGCTGCAGTGTGTGATGTATTATTTGTCTGCCCTTATGATTCAATTTTCTGTGTGCTGCTTAACTGCTGTGAGGAGCAAGGGAAAGCAGTTTGGTGTGGGAGAGCTGCTGCAGAGCAGGTTGTGCTCAGGCACCCCGGGAGCATCAGCTGGGGCTGGCAGAGACAAAATCTGGGTTTGGCTCCCTCATGGAGCTCCTGCCCTGGGGTGGCAGCAGGGTCCCTGCAGCAAAGGCTCCAGGGCACCCAGGTGACAGCCTGGGGAGCTCCACCATCCCCCCCATAACTGCAGGTGTGCAAGGACAGGGCTCTTGCTGCTGCCTCCCTCAGCACCCCAGCAGTACCAGGTTTGGATTTTCTTTGTTGAGCTTCACCTGAAGTGGATGTTACTTCAAACCATCTGTGCCCCTATGGCTCTGTGAGGCTCTGGACCTTGGCCTGGATGCTCATTCAGGGTTCATTGCCACAGTCCTGCAGTTTTGTATTAGGTATTTTAATATAAAACATCAGGTGATTTCCTCCCTCTCCTCACACTGTGCTCTTCTAAAGCATTAAGATGTCTTCAGGTGCTTTTAATTTTCTGAGCATCTCTTAGGATGCATTCAAGGTGGTGTCTGCAGATTTTATGCTGCCACCATGAAAGAGACAAAACTTCCTCTTCTGAGATAAAGGAGATTCTGATATAATAGCAGAATTTACAGATTGGGTCCTTAAGGAAAAGAAACAAAGTAGTGGTGCACTGTAGGGTGAATATGGAGGAAATATTTTTCCTGTTGTAGTAGGAGTGATTAATTTTAATTGTAGGTCTTGTACCATGCCAGTTGCAGACAATCAATTTTGTATCAAATAATATAGAATGTGTTGCCAAATTATATATGCTAATTGATTATGAGCTTGTGTGTAACGTACTATTAAATTTTATTTTTAGCCTGGACTGTGCGTGCCTGTGTTCTGTTGCATGGTCTGAACCAAATTTCATGGTGGTAGGTGTGTCCAAGGCAATTCCATTTCTGTAATTGTGGAGAGGGGGCTGGTGTCTGCCTGGAGCAGGCACAAACTCACTGCTCCCACGGGTGGGAAGGCTGCAGCATCCTGTGTGTGGTGAGCATTCCACGTGTGGTGAGCATCCCATCTATTGCTGCTACCTGAGTGGAGAGTGGGGGTGTGAGGAGGAGTTTGAGCTGATGAACCAGCTGAGGTTGTGTTGAAACTGGAGGGAAGCATCTAGGGAGCATCCATACAAATCCAGGCTTCAGTACATCCATGAGCCACCTCCTTAATTAGGTAAAACCATAAAGGAAATAAAGATTTACATTTTTCTCTCTGATGGGATTGTACTTGAGTTAATTGCTTCTAAAATGAGACCATAACTTTTAGCAAGGAGGATGGGTAGCTACTGTTCAGATTTCATTTTGATAATTTTCTTAATACTTTGTTTTACATCAGAAACCCAACTTGAGATGCAAGAGGCCGCTGTTATGTTTGAGGCACTGGAGCACTGAGATGTCATGCTAAACAAATGTGTGAACTTGATTTCTGATGGATTTTTTCCTTCCATCTTTGCACTTTGCTGCAATACATACGTGTTTTCTTGCTGTGGTGTTTCTGAGAGGCTGTGGGAAATGGAGTTATTAATAAACACATTCAGTAAGTACATTAATGAGTGTATTTTATGTATATGACTGCACATCTGCATACATTACATGCTCCAGGGCTTTATCCAGAATGGCAGTTTTCCTTCTGGAAATAAAATGAAACAAGTTTTAACCAAGGAATTTATTTTAAGTGGATTAGGTCGCTAAAAAATTTCATTTGAGTTCAGTGATGGCAGACTCAGGTCCAGTATTGTAATACTTCATATCAAATGGCATAAATTCCTTTGATACAGGATTTATCTAGTGCTCCTTGTAGTCTTGTAAAGAAAGATTTAGAGAGAGCTTTTAATTCATACTGATTTTCTTTCTTAAAAGAAGTTGATTTTTTTGTCATGAAAAATTCATATATATTACACTAATTAAGAAGTGTATGCACCAGATCTGTCTAGACATAATTTGTGTAGGTTTTTTCTCCTTCCTCTTCAGCCTCTCCTCTAGTGCAGACTTTTTGAACTGGATCCTTTCAGAAGGGAGTCACTTCTTTACAAAAGCTTAGGTGTTGGCACAAGCTGGGCTTTTAAAAAACATTTTTAATCTATCCTATTATTTTTCATATCCTATAGCAATATATAATGGCTTTTATTAGGATGGTTACAATGTCTTTTTAAATCCCCAAATAACACTTGGCATGTCAGGATTATATATAAGCATAACCTTTTTTTTGAGCGTGTCTGGAAATCACAAGGAGCCTGATGGACGCTCATTTTTCACAGGCTGCTGTTCTAACCCCCCTAAGGCAATCAGAGGAGAGCTTGCAGTAGGGTATGTAATGTGAATAATTTTGGATACATTTCTTTTTCATTTCTCTAAGATGCCTGTAAAAGAGTCTGGCTTCTGGAGCTTCTCATCACCTGCTTTCTGCAATCCCAGCCCATTTGCTGTGTCTCGTAAGGAGCACCTGAAATCACTGGTCACATTTGAGGGTAGTCCTAAAAAGGTTAGAATGATTTTTTTTTTCCCCCAGTCATTTTTTCCCATCAGTCAGACTCATACTGCTGTATTGGAATGGAAATGTACAGAAGAGACAGGGTTCACTGCTCACATACCTGTTTGTTTGTTAATTTGGTACTTTAAAATTCAAATTTATAGCTATAAATGATGCTTAACTTCATTTATGCAAAGAAGAATTTACATAAATACACAATTTCTTATTTCCCTACTCTTAGTAGGGAAGGAAAGTGAGATCCATTTAAAGTACACATCATAGCTTCAGTAGAAGTTTTGGCATGGATACATGTATTTTCAGGATGGGTCTTTGGTCTGTTTAATGCAGGAAGTGAGACTGGATGTGCACAGTGATCTCCTTAAATGGTGTCAGTGTTTATTACCAAAAATGAAATTACAAATTTTGGAGGAAAACAGGTATCTCTCTGTTTGTTCAGAAGTTAATTAAACAGTAGCAAACAACCTTTGAATGGGCTTTGAATTTACAGAAACTTGATTAGAATGGAAACAGGCATGGATGTTGAGCAGATTCTGGTGGGTGTGTTTGAGGAGCTGTTAAGGTATAGGCTTGCATGAGGGTAGTTAGAGCACTGTATATGTACAAAAGCAGAAAGAGTTATACTGCTGTAACTTCATTCCTAATTAACCTGTTTTCTTAGAATATTATGTTTATTTTTAGCTCTGAGAGCAACTCTGTCTTTTCTCTGATGAGAAATGCTGTGTGAGACAAAAGGGAAAGTCAACTTTAGACTTATTTCTCTCTACAAGTTGTTTTGCATTAATAAACAATGATATTTAATACAGCAAATGTGTGAAGGGAGGAAATGAGCAGTGTTTTGCCCGTGTTCCAGTGTCTGTATATCACTTTGGGTGCATAAGTGTGCACTGAAGTACCACAAAAATGGAAACATTTGTTCTGTCTCAGATCATGGGTTGTGTTAAGGTTCGGTGTTTGCTGGTGGAGTGTGCAAGATTGTGTTAGGCTGCCAAGAGATAGCAAAACTGTGCAGGTAAATGTTTAGGAGATTCACTGGAGCTGGTACATGACTATTTACTGACACTTGCATCCCTGAGAGGCCTTGAGAGGTTTCATCTCAAGTGCTGCACCTTACAGAGGGTCAGAGTCCCACTGCCTCTGATGCAAAGAGCTTCCCTTGCCTGGAGCAATGCTGCTGCCCTGCTCTGGGGTCTTGGTGGCTCCCTGACCCTGGTGTAGCACTTCAACAATCTGACAGACTGGCATCAGAATGAGAAGGTTTTGCTCAGTCTGATTCTGATGCTGGTACAAGTTTTGTTAGAGATGGAATCATTTCCCAGAGTCATCATTCAAATATCTGATAGCAATTGGCCTAATCCAGAAGCAGAGGAGAAAAAGTCCTTTTTTCTTGTTGGTGTAGGATAGGCTATCAGTGTCTCTATAATGTTCCCTCATGGATTAAGTGCTGCTCCCCTGTAGGTACACCAGACATCAATCTTGCCAGCAAAGGAGAGAAGCACCTCTGAGCTGGCCATCAGTTCCTGAGTATATGCTATCATCATTTCACTCTTGGGAGATGTGACATCTGTCACTTATTCCTGTGGGATTTGTGGACTATTGAGTGTTGAGAGTGACAGCTGCTTCAGTGAGCCTGGCAGCATTGATCTGAGCCTGGAGAGTCCTCATGGCTTTGCTGAGGTGACCTTCTCTCAGGGTGGGCTTGCCAAAGGATTCTGCAGCTTCTCTACGTTCTGTGTCGTTACGAACCTGCCTTTTTGTCTCCCTCGTGCTGACAGCTCGTTCATCTGAAGGTAGGGCACACATTGATATTCCAGTGCAGCTCTTCAGCTGCTGGAGGTGTTGGCACATCACAGGGATGTGTGGGAAACCCTCTCTTTTGTGTGTGTGTGGGTTCCAGCCTTGCCCACGGAGCCACTGGCACCAGCCAGATCCCCCATGTGCATCCTGCACCCTCATCCTTGTCAGAGGCTTACATCACTAACAAACCTCCTCGAGTGGTTCCCTAAAAGCATTTTTTAAGCTCCTCCCAAATAAATTCTTTAAGATTAAAAATATATGGCTTGTTATAATGTCTCTATCTATTTTGTATGAGGTGGTGCATAGCTCTATCTGCCTGCTAAATGCTGCATATTGTTTAAAGTCAGTCTTGTGCTTTCTCTTATTGATTAATCTAAAATACAAATTTACAATTGATTCTCAAGTCTTGGATGCTGCTGAAAACCTCTGCTAGGAATAGATTTATATAGATGATATTCACTGCTGTTTCCAGCACATGGAAATATACTGAAGCACTATTTTTAGATGTTTTATATGCAGTCAAAAGGTTTTTGCTCATCCTCTTGCCTGTACTTTTATTTCTTGCAGTTTGGAGAGTTTTGGATTAAAATAAAGGGAAAATTAGGAACAACAATCAATTTACCCTTAGCCTTACAGTCCCTTATTACAATTGCTAATTCATCAGTGGGTAGGTACCTCTCTTTTGTAATGGATATTGAGGATAATTTTAAAGGCAACTTTTAAGCTTAACCAATTTACATAGTACTCTGGGAGATTAGTTGCTTCTGCATAAAGAGCTGTGTGCATTCCAGGGGTGTTCTAGAGCCCTCTTGTGTGTTTTTTTGAATGTTTGTTGTAATAATAATTGATTTCCTTAGCAAGGTGTTGACCTCTAAGTAAATATTGCAGATTGAAGCAGTAAAACTTTGGAAAATTGCTTGGAAGTCTTTGGTTGGAACAGTTATTCTCAGCTCACAATTGTATCGTGTTTGAAAGATTGAGTTGGGGTCCAGAAAAAGTGTTGGATTTTATGTTCTGTGCAGGCTGTTTCCATGCTTCTGAGTTTGGGGTTCCTTGGTTCTGGATTGCTGTTATTTTGGTTTTTTTCTGCCATCAAATGATCTTCAGTGAAACAGAAGCTGCATTTTCCTATCTTGTGTCCTTCCCTTCTATCTCTGTATATTTACTTTCCTTGTTTTTTAAAGCCATTAACATCGCGAGCATCAGGACAGAAAATGTGAGAGCCACTAAATAGGATTATGTTCAAATGATGATTTAATTGAGCTCTTACACAGGATAAGAAGATTGTCTTGTTTTGCTGAACTGCAGTTTATGGAGGTCCTTGGCAAGAGGAAGCCAAGTTGCTCTCGGCATTCATTCACACCAAATCCAAATCACTGCTAAATTTGTTTAGCAGGAAAAGTAACAAATAGAGGAAAAGCAGAGCCCATGATTTTAAGTGTATTTGTGTTTGCAAATATGTGTTTTCCTGTAATTCAGAGGAAATTCTTCCCACAGGACAAAAGTTCCATTTCCCCCCCTTTCTCAGAGTTGAAATGATCCTCTGAAACATTTGCTGGCATGACAAAATCCCACTCTTGAAAGTAGGACAGGAGACATTTTCCACTTTCTACAGATCAATCTTTTTGTATAACTCAAAGCAATTGCAGTCCTTTAAAAAAGGACTCAGGTGCTGAGTAAAAATTACATAGTAAGTGGAGTTTAACTCTAGTTGTAACCCAGTTCCCTGCTAGTTTTACCACATAAAGAAAAAAGTATCCATAGAATTATGATCCAGCTCTTGTACCAACTCTGCCAAATATTGCCTGGTAGGCCAGTTTTTAAAGAAATGCTCAGGGCTTGCAATATATTTATTTCTGCCATTTAAATTCTAATTTAATTTTAGATTTGTTTATGTAATCAGATATATTGGATTACTGCTGCTATCAAGTCCTGTATTTAGTTCAGACTCCCATCTTTCTGAAGGAAGAAAATGCTGCAGGAATGTAAAATAGTTCAAATAATGTGGAATTCAAGCCTCTGGGAGTAGATGCAGCTTTTAATACTGAGAGCATTTGTAAAAGAAATCCTAAACACTTTTAGGTAGCAAGACTATTTTATTCAGGTATAAGTACAGCTTTTTCACTGCAGAAGCTGTTAATTTCTCTTAGTGTGAACCCACAAAGAGAGCTTCTGCCAGCACTGATTTTTCCAGAAGGTTGGCTCAATTTTTATTTAAATTCTGAAACACATAGAAAGGAAGGCTGGAGTCTGGTAAACATCCATCTGGGTGTGCTTTTACAGAAGGCTTTATGCATTAATTGACTTATTAATTCAGCTAATGGGGAAAAGTGTAAAAAATGAGCAGGGAAATATATTAACCTGCAAAAGCCTGACGAGTTTACCTTGACTAGTGTGACAGATGCGTTTTTGAACATCTTTCTGCTGTAACCATCCCAAACTTCAGTGGACAAAGTGCAAGTCGAGTATGGATAATTGGAACTGAGGAATTTCAGCAGGTTCCTCCTACTGCTGTGTTCCTAAAATACCCCTGTAGGCCTGTCTTGGCACTGGAGTTGTTTTCCATCCTTCTCCTGAAGCAGTGTTTTATATGCCTTGCTTGCAGCTTACAGGTGTGCCCTGTAGGACTGACTGAGTATAGTTATGGATGTTATATATATGGTATAGATCTGTTTTGTGTTGCTATTAAGGCTGAGATGCACTATTAAATCAAAAGTAGCCAGTGAACATGACTAATTTCTCTAGCAGCATTTGTTGCATAGGCCATGTCTGTTCTTCCTTTAACCAGATGGAATCTAGTCCATATTGTGGTTATCAAATTTTGAATTATTTAACCCAATATATTTAAATAAAAATATATTTAAATATTTTTTGGTGCACATAACTGCTAAGAGTGAAGTAAATAACGTTTTCTGTAATTGTAGTTATTGGATTTACAGGTACTTTCTGCCTGTTTCAAAGAGAAGTATGAGTAAGGCTTTAAGAGAGGGTTGAAAGCAAGTGTGATGAATAGATAAAAGCAAAAGAAGTCAAAGATAGATGTAAATTGTATTTTAATATAGACTTTAGTAATATGGTAAAAATAGATATAATCACGAAACCTGACTATCTTAATACATTCCTGCAAGGCAACCTTAATTCCAGGATTTCTGAAATGCTGATTATTTGTAACTATAAAATTGTTATAGTATCTTCTTTTGGATATAATGTATTGTGTCTCGTTTTCTTCTCCAAGCATCTCCAGGGGAGGGAAAAAGGCAAAAAACAATAGAGAAGAATACGTGAGAGTGATGAAAATGACTCCCAGGGAATTAGAAAATAGAAGGGAAATGCAAGTGAATAAAGGGCTAGTTAGGAGAAGGAACAAAATGCTGTAGGGTGAGAAAAGGGATAAGAAAACAAGCTGAGAAAAGGTGGTAGATGTAATAAAAGTATATCTGTTGCCTTTTGGAAGAAATCAACTAGTTTAGTATGGGAGAGAATTAAGGGCAAAGGATAGAAAGGATTTGAGGATTAAGGACAAGGTGCTCAGGAGGAGATGTGCAGCAGGTGATGAGACAGGTGGCAGAACTGAATGGAGAAAAGAGAATGTATTGAGATGGGGAAAGTCCTGATTGTGGGACTTGGATTGGGGGCAACCACAGCCTCAGATCTCATGTCAGTTTGCATGAGCTTGGCAGACTGAGCTCTCTGCTGGGAACAGAAACAAAACAAAGGATTTGGGGGCAGTGTCAAGTACCTTGTGAGATTCACAGCTGTCTGGTCCTGCTTTGAGCAGAAGGTTTGGCTGAATAGGGATGTGCCAGCCTGTCCTGTCCTGGGAGTGAGGAATGAACTGCCCTGGTGACTGTGCTCACAGGGAAGAGTGGTCAGAGCAGGCAGGCAGTCTTGGGGCAGTGCAGATAATTGTGTGATGGGAAAGGCCATGGCTCAAATGAAGCTGATCTTGAGAGAAATGAAGCTGTGAATGTGGAGCTGTGGGAATGGGCAGCTGTGTAAATTCACTGTGATTCACTGATCACCTTGCAGAACTCAGGGAGGAAATGTATCTTCCTTTTTTCTCCTCTCATGCTATCATCTTCAGTAAATCTGTGCCTTAATGATATTAAGGAGACATAAAATAGAAAATTGTATTTGAAATCAAATTAATGTCCTATTTCAGTGAATGAGATTGTTGAAATAAAGCTGCAAAACTCATAAGGACACTACAATCACTAGGCAAAAATAAATCCACATAGAGCCATATCCCTCAGACACAGTCCCTGTGACATCCAGTGGTGGAATAGGAGATGAAGGGACTGTAGGTGGCTCTGAGTTCTTGCTGATGGAATAGATGTTCCTAAAGCAACAGGAGAGAGTCAGAGGATAGGTGCAAGTTAAGGGAAGTCTCTGCTGGGAAGGTGCAGAAGGAAATGGAGGGAGAAACAAAATTTGGGCACCAGTGAGCAGTGTGTCCTGTGGGGCAGGGAGAGAAGACCCAGGCTGACACTGTCTGCAGTGTAGGAGATTTTTGTTTTGTGGAAGTGTTTCATCCAGGTTTGATGTTTGTGTGAATTTCACTCTGCCAGAATTACTTCAGTAGTAGTTTTGGCCCGTTTTCTCTGCTCAGGTGTTTAATTTTTTAGTTCAGACCAACCACTGCTGAATGCATGAATAGAAACCATTTCTTTGGTGGACCTGGCAGAGAGAAAATTCAAAAAGATTAATCCTTTTGGTGTGGCCAGGGTTGTTAATCAGGGACTCACCAGGAAAAGTGGTTCTGCATCCTTGTGGGCAGCACCACCAGAGAAACCAGACAACACTTTTAAGTTGCATGTTGAAGCTCTGAAATATAAAATTAACTGATAATTTTCATAGGTCACGCTCTTTCCCATAAACCAAACTCATCTGCTCTCCTGGAGGGAGACAGAACAACTGGTCTGACTTCTCATTATCTCTTCCTATGGCGTTCCCTTATTGAATTACTGCCGGGTAGAGGCAGCAGATGCTCATCAAGCCACTGCAGGACTCCTCTGTTAATTGAACTGTGATGGGGATGACAGCAGGGAAGGTCAGGATGATGGGACCAGTGATGTAACGTGAACTCTGGTAAGAACAACCTGCACAGGCAATTGACCTTGCTTAAATAGTGTCACAATGAGGTCTTTTAGCAGTTCATATCATTATGGTTATTTTTTTGTATCAATACTGCAGCCGTGTCAGGGCCCCCTGTGCGAATCATATTATGTCGTGTTCAGGGCAAATATATTTTTCACCCCAAAGAGATAAGACTTTCCTATGTGATAAAATACAGTGAGGGACCATAGCCAGCAACAGGGGAAAAGAAATGGGAATGGGAAAGGCAACAGAAGCACAGAATTCCTGACTAGATCTATGATTTTACTCAGCTCCAGCTGAGTGCCATCCTTTCTGACTGCCTCTGTGACAATTTGGAGCTTTTTGTTGCTGTCGTGCATAGTTAATCCTGGGTTGAAAGCAAGTTCACTTTTAAATAAATGTGCAGGTATTATGAATGGGTTTTGGTAGGAAACCCCAGATTTTTACACCAGGTTCTGCAGCTCTTGCCAAGTGCCTGGGAATGCCTGAGTTTTGGGCACACATCCCAGGGCCAGGTGCTGAGCTGGAGCACGTGCCTGGTGCTCTTCCCTCTCTGGAGGAGGTGATGGGGTGTGCTGGTGTGGCTCTTGGCTGCTGTGTGTGTCTTCTGGAGAGCCAGACCATTCCTAGGTACTGCCATGGCAGGGAAAAGGAAGTCTGGAAAACTTCCCTGGGGTCCTAAATGTGGCAGTGTGAGGAAGTTTGGTAAAAGGAGCTGCTCATGCATTTCTGACAATGAATTCCAGCTAAAAAGCAGATGCTGCTTTTCAGTACAAGCCTTATACCACTGCACTGTGCTGCTCTTGGTGAGTTGGAGTCTGTGTGGCAATCAGTAAAAGCTGAATTCAGAGTGCAGTGTGTGCCCATTGGTATCTGTGCATGTGTTCAGGAAGCAATTTTTAGAGGTTCTTTATACCAATATTTGAGGTTTTTAATATGTGTTTTTAGCCTTCAAAAAGGCTTTATTTTTTATCTTTATTTTTTAATTTAATTTTAATCTTTATCTTTTTATTTAATTTTTTTATATTTATTTTTTTTGCTTAAGTAATATGGTTTTCTTAACCCTTTTGTTACAGTGTCTGCCTGGCCCACTGACATCAAGGTTGCAAAGTAAATAGAAGGCGAATCAACAAATCAGTATTAATGAATCACAAAATATTTTTTATTAATTTTGACAAATCCAGGTATAATTATTTAAAATACATATTCTGACATGAGACCTGACTTATACAGGGTTTGATTCTGTAGCAATGATGAAGCCTTGGTTATAGGAGACTTCATCACAAGATTTCATGGATGGTGTTTGATAGGAAATGAAGAGGTCCAGTGTGAGGGCTTGATGAACTCTGTAGAGCCTGTGTGTTCAGTGTTTGCCATGCATTGTGCTCTTTATTTTCTCCTTTCCAAAAGTTTGTTCTTTGGTGCACGGAAATAAACAGCTGATTGCAGAGGATGCATTGGAATAAATGTTTATTTCAGCACTTTGGAAATGAGTTTTTGGAAATGGGATCTATCTTGTGGATGTGTGCGTGTGTGTGCGTCTCTTCTTATTAGGTCATTTGGGTATGGGCTACAGCTAGGTAGTGTAAATGGCAAAATGCTAATGACTGCCTACAAATAGAGGTACAGATCTTGTAGAAAGAAATGATTCTTAGTGTGTGTGTTACAGCAGAAGGAAAAGTATACATGTAAGAAGTATTGAAGGTGGCCTCTGCATGTTTGGCTGGCTATTTTAGCCAAAGTCACCAGTGCTTAGAAGTTCAAAACTGTACCCCACATAGCCTCCACAGAACTGATTAACAGTAACATGGTAAGATTTTCTGCCTAGTTGCAGTGGTTTCTTTGGTGAGGGGTTTGGGTGTGTGCATGCATTGCTCTGGTTGATGTGAGGAAGTGTAGAATGTAACAATTTCAATTGGAGATGAGCTTCAGCTGCACCAGTCCTGTGGCAGGGAAGCAGATGGTCCCTCCCTGCTAAGCAGAGCCCAAGTCTTTGCTGAGCTCATATGCCTGGTGGTACTTGATTGTATTATTCTGACCTTGTATTTAAGATTGATAAACTCTACGTGGTGGCCATATTCCAGTGAGGAGAGAAAAAAAAACCTCTGACCTACAGCCTGTGATGCTGTACTAATGTCAAATAATATAAAGTAATATCAGAATGCAGAAGAAAATCACTGCAGTAAGGCAATTTAATTTCTGAACTGAAAGCACTTTAATGGAAATGCTCAGGAAATCTGCCATTGTTCCAGCAGCAGAGGTTATGAGGTTGTTTATTCTTTTCTTGAAACTCTGCTGCCTTGTAATTGGTGACTTTGAACCTTTCTGTTGTTTTCCATGTGAACGGTCCTGCTGCTAAAGTAGGGACATGGCTCTCTACTCAGTCTGATTTCCAGGTTTGCCTTTTAAAGGAAAATAATTTCAAATACTAGTTTTCAAATGGTGTTATACTGCTGAATGTGCATTATATGCAATGCTTTGCCAGTGAAGTGAGAGTAATCCTCTTTGAACAAAAACTTGCAATAGCATTTACTGAAATGCTGTTGGAAGTAGTGCCAGCTCCCTTTGCCTTTGTTTAATTGCAATTTAACAGTAATCCAAGATCTGTGCAACTGTGACAGCAATTCTTAGATACAGCTGAGTTTCAAAGGACCTTCAGTTCATCCATTGCCAATGATAAAAGCTACAGCAGAGCAGTGTATTGATAATAGACTCAAACTTTTCTCTATCCATTGAAAAATAAACAAAAAGAAACTTTTTTTTGTCCCTCAAAGCTATAAAGTTTTGTTGTTACAGAAAGGATGTGCTATAATGTGAGCTTCCAGGCTGTGTTCTGCTGTGCTGGCTGAGAAGGCTGGCATGAGGCATTCAGCTATAATGTGTAAGGGTTGTAAACATAACCTAGATAAAATAACTCCCCAAAATTATTTATCCATCAAAAAATAGGCCTTTGTAAGTTTCTAAGGTGACTGTTGGCGTGTTGATGAGATGTTTGATTTGAGTTTCTGCAGCCTTTTTTTTGTATTTAATTAAATATATAAAAGTGCACGAGCAGCCTGAAAAGGTTACTTAAAAGTTGTTGGACACTTTCTCTGTTCTGCTGCTCAGAAAAAAAAAATAATCAATGCCTGAGTTCAGGAGAGAAGCCTATTGACAGTCTTGAGCATTTTGATCTTAATTGCTCTGCACTTGTTCCTGCTGCAAGGGGTATGATAATGGCCTGAAGAACATTTGTGAGGGTAAATTACCCTACTTTGAGTGCTGATACAACACCAAAAGGTCTGTGGCTCTTAAATCCCATTGAGAAGTCCAGGGATTGGATTTCACTTGGGTCACACTGAAAGCAGTTTGTAGAGGGAGATGTTGGGGAGCTCTCGGCATTTCTTCTGCTCTCAGTGGGCCTGGGGGCTGTGGGTGGCTGTGTCACGGACAGGATGGTGCCCTGCACAAACTCCTGAATCCTTGCCTTGGAAGTCTCCTGTCCTTCTGAGGGAGTGTAAATCGCCCACGTTTGTGTGCAAATGAAGCAAGTTTTGCTTCAGCTGTGTTTAACTGAACCAGGTTCCTGGGAAGAGTCTGCAAACCCCATTCACTTTATATTCTTGAAAGTCAAGTGTGTTCCCATGGAGTCCATTGGAAGTACTCAGAGTGAAGGAGAAGTGAGAGCAGCATTGTTTAACAGAGCAGTTCTGCTCCAGCACTGTTGTAATTAAAGTTGTTCTACTGATGGAAAGTCTATTCTCTGGTGTTTTCCTTAATGTAGTCATAATGCATCAGTCTGAGCTCCCTTGCTGGAACATCTTTCATTATAATCCACTTAGCTAAGTTTATAATTAAGCTTCTAAATTCAAACCTGCTTTTGTTACATTTTTAGGTTGTACAGAGACTGAAGGAGGAAAACTTAGGATTCGTGTTTTTTACCCCAAACAGGTTGATGTAAGTTAAGAAGCAATTAATTGGCACTACAGTAATTTCATATGTTTGCTTTTAAAGTCCTGGGTCTTCTATAGCTTTGGAACAAGAATTGGATGCAATTGAATAGAAGAATAAAAGAAAATAATTAATAGATTCTTACTGTTTTGACTATGGACATCTCTAAGATACCCAAGCTTTCAAAAATAACTGGTGATGATAGTGATGACTTACTGAGTTTTCTAGCAATGGATTATTGAGGAAGGTTGTTGAAGTTTATATCTAAAGATGGACCATGAAATTTCTGTTGAGCTTTGCAGATTTGGAGGTTGTGCAGGATTCCTCCCACCCAAAGCAGGCTGGTTGAGACTGTCTGCTCATTCTTTGGAATGATCTTCTCTAAGAAGATGTGTGAACACCAAATACTTTTTCTGGCATTATTTACCCTTACAGTTATTGTAGCAAATTACCAGAGAACTGTGCAGGTTAATGTTTGGATTCCCAAAAAGTGACCACTTAGGACAAAAGTGATAAAGGTGCTGTCAGCAGTTGTCAACCTGATGTGTAAATCTCGTTCATATGCTCTGTATGTTTTTAACCAGGACTTTCTCAAATGCTCCTGGAAGAGGAACAAATATTCTCAGTTAATGTTTGGAGGTGAGGCAGTAGAGGTGTAGAAAATCAAGCTACCATTCTCATATGTGCAAAGTCACTCTGCTGAAATCACGGGGAGCGCTTGCAGAATCGAGTTTTAGTGTCGGAGCGTGACCTTGGGTGACTTTTTACACTGGAAGCTTCTGGCAGAGTTGGAAGTGGAGTCAGCTTTGGGTGCCTCTGCTTTAACCAGAAGACTGTTTCCTTCCAAATGTGCAAGGGGAGAAATGTGTAGGGTGTGTTTTAGGTATGGAAGTGTAAGGGAAGTTTAGTGTAACTATGTTCATCATTAAATAAAAGACTGGGCACAGAGGTACTTACATTTGAGTGCCTGTTCCTAGTTTGGCATATGTGATTGTCCAAACACTTCTGTTTTGTTACACTCCATGCCTGTAACACTAGCATTTGTGGTTTTTTGGAAATCTCTCCCCCAGGGATGGTCAGCAGTTCTTGTCTGTGGTGATCAGCCTTTGCTGCTACAAGCCAGGCATTCTGCTGCTTTAGAACAGAATAGAATGAGCTTTTTGGATGACAGCTTTCTGGGCAGGCAAGGCAGACTTTATCTGAGGATAAAGACTATGATATAAACATCCAGATTATCTTGGGATATCACACGCAATGGGTTTGTGTGTAATAGGCAAACAGTTGCACAGTTACTACTTACATTTGTATTAAGAAAATTTATTCATGATTAATGATGCTTATCTTTGTGCTAGACACCTGCCAAATGATTTATAGCCACACATATCATCTGTAATGGCTCTTCTTTTTTGTTGTTGCTATTCAAAGTATTTGAGATTATTCTAATTGCATCATGTGTTTGAAATGGAGAGAGCTACCCAGGTGTCCTTGTCAGCATTCCCATCTCATACCAAAAAGTAGGTCAGATTTACCCATGAAGGGAAAGGTCACAACTCCCAGTGAAGTCAGGGGGAATTGAGCTGATGTATGACAAGCTGAAATCATGTCTTAGGTTTGGATCAGTTTAAATTGATCTTTTTCTAAATTTAGTATTAAATATGTTGTAAATCCATGTTGGAGCAGAGCCAGGCTGAACTTCCCTAAACCATAGAAATGGAGCAGAAGGACTGGAGAAACCCCTGTCCCTTGGAGACCTGGAGAAAGAGCAACTGGTTCCTTCTGTTACAGTGCATTATGTGAGAGTGTACAGTTAAATTTGGACCATCAGTCTTTTATTTTTTAGTGTTGGATGATTTTGAGGACTCTGATGTGTCTTGGACTAGCACAGTGCCTGCCAAACGTGCCTTTGACTGCTCAGCAGTGGCTGGAAAATGGGAAAAGTTTCCCAGAGGCTTTTTCCCCCTCTCTGGTTAAGCAGGGATTAGACTGGAATTTGGCTGTTGGATATTCCATTGAGGGTGAAAATTAAATTAAATTTTGATCACTTCAGCAATAAGATACTTGTCAGCTGCGTACGTGTTTACTTATTTCCAGCGTTTTGTCACTGGAATGCCATGCTTTCAGCAGAAATGCAGGTTTCTAAAATAAGTTTGCTTTTCAAAACTAGTTTGATTTAATTCTGTCATTAAGAGAATTAGCAGTGGATTAGCAAATGTAAATGCGTGGTTATGATCATTATAAAACTTGCACGTGTCTTTTTCAAGGCTGCCTGGATATTCCCAGCCATTACAGCTAATGATGATATCCTTGTTTTTCTAAGCAAGATTCCATACCAACCAAACAGAGTGACAAGGATGCTTGTGACTAATCCTCCAAATATCAAAACAACACCTCATTATTTAATTTCAAGAGAATCCATCAGTGCAAACTATGAACTGGCCAGGCCTGGATTATAAAGGATATTGACTAAATCCAGGTAATTTTGGAAGAGAGAGATATTTTCCAGACTAAAGCACATACCTTGAACATATTTAGGAAATAATATGTTAATGTGAAGGTGGTGAGGCCCTGGCACAGGTGCCCAGAGAAGCTGTGGCTGCCCCATCCCTGGAAGTGTCCAAGGCCAGGTTGGATGGAACTTGGAGCAACCTGGGATAGTGGAAGATGTCCCTGCCCATGGCAGGGATTTGGAATGAGATGAGCTTTAAAGTCCCTTCCAACCCAAACCATTTTATGATTTTATGATATTTAAGCAATTCCATGAGTTTAATGAATAGTCTCGATGAAATCAATTTTTAAAATATAAATTTCTTTTTTTTTCTCCTTTTTCATCTGTGTTTGCCAGTTTACAGCTAGCCATGCTGACACATTTGGGAGCTGAGATATCATGTAACTAAATTTGATGTGAAGTGTTGGTGGCCTTCATAATGTAATTTATTCATGTTTCTGTAGATAGCATATGTTGCCTGTGCAATAATTTTTTATGATATCAGGACAGAACAGCTACCGTTCCAAACTGTGTTACACAAACCTAGACACACAGACAAATTTTTATTGTGCATTGCCGGGGTGTAAATCAGTGGAATCTATTGAGCTCTGCTGGGGTGGAGGAGATTAGAGCCCATGGCATGGTGTCTAATTTATTTCTGTTTTTTCTGACTTAATGTAATCTCTGTTCTTGCTCAGTGGGGAGCAGCAGCCAGTTATCTTTGTAGTCCTGCCCAAAGAATGAACCCCCTTGTTTTGGGCAGGAGGCTGCTGCTCCCGGGGACGTGCTGCTGTTTGCTGACCCTTTGAATGCTGAGATGAAGGCAGTGCATTCAGAAAGCAGCTCCTGAGCTCTACTTGTGCTTCATTAAAAACTTCAGCATCTTTATCAGCTGTTATGTGTGGTGTCCTTGGATTTGCCCATTTCACACCCCTGCCTGTTTAGGTGTTGGTGGTTTTATGGCATTTTCTGGCCCTGGAGGGCTGCCCTGCAAGTGCAATGCCTGCTGTCTGTGCAGGGCTGGGTGTGTGGCTCCCCTGCAGTGCTGAAATCTGAGCATCTGAGTAATTTCTTCCCTGGTTTTGTGTTTTTGTATGTGAAACCTACAGAGCTGGTGTTGGAGGCAGTGTCACTAACTCCTTGTCCTTCCCTTGACAGAAAGCTGGTGACTCTGTTTTCCCACCGCCATAGATGGTGACGGCGATGCTGAAGGCACTGGGCGAGTTGCTCCTCCTCAGCTCTTCTGTGTGAGGTGAGCAGCCATCCTGAAGGGCAAAAAATGCTGAATTGCAGGGTTTCTGAGGGCCCTTCTTCCCCACATCCCAGGACTTCACTGCTGCATTGGATTTCTGAATGATGCTCAAGATTTCTGAGCTTGTGTGCTCCCTATGAAGCCACTTGTGGTCTGTGTTACATTGCTTGGGCGTTGGGACTTGGTGGGTTGCATTCTGAACGAAATGTGAATTCTGAACAAATTTAACCCAGAAGACATAAGCAAAGCATAAATGCCTGTGTTATTTGGTCAAGTTGATGGGTTTTTAGGTTGTACATGAGATGCTGTTCATCTGAAATGCAGGAATGAGCTAAACCAGATAACAGATATTACATTGTATCTCCCACTGTAGTTAGTCAATATCTGATTAAATGTAATTGCATGAATTTATCATGATAGAAACTGTTTCAAAGTAATTTGAATACAGCTTGGAATTAAAAGCTTTACTGTATATTCAGTGTGTACAATTTCCAGATTTATCTTCAGTTTCTTATCAAGAACGATGCTGTGTATTATGTGCTATGACAATGGTGCTTTTCATAAGGTTAGGAATGTAATAGAATTTTCTGGACTGAACTTCTAATAACTGATAATTTTAATGAAAATCACCATGATTATGCCTGTGAAGACAAATCTTGAAGACAGGTATTATCTCCATCCTTATGCAAGTAGAGATGTGACATTTTTACCTATAAAAGTAGGATTAATCACTAATAAGTAGAACTATGTGGAGAATTTAAGTATGGTATAAATACACAGTATAAATACAAAAGCTGTTGCATCAGAAAAATTAATATGTAAATTTACATCAGGAGCTTGTTTGATGTGGAAGTACCATGAATGTTTTTTGAGATTTCTAAATTGTTCCCACCTGAATGTGGATGAATCCGAAATAATTTGAAACTTATGTAAAGTCTGCCTAAGTGTCTAGGTGGTCATCTTGTGGAATGAGAGACGCAAGGATTGGAATTACTGGACTGAATAGGAATTTTTAAGATTTTATTTTATTGTGTGAGTTTCTTAATCTCTGCTGTTTGGAGCTTTTCTGTAGTATATAAACCATGTGAGTGTTTGCTGAAGCTGGCATTTAGGAGTTGGTCTGCTTTGTATGGGAGACCCAGAGGAACATTCCTCCTTGCTTCCAGCACCACTCAGTGATTATCTTAATGAATTGTGTGGTGTAAAACTGCTGCAGCAGCAGGACTTGATCCACTCCAGTCTCGTTCACAATGTGCCTCTGGTATCTGTCTGAAGTGTTGGGGAGTTTAATTAAAATCCCTTAGTCAGAGAGACCTCTCTGGAGTAATTGGTTGCTGACCTGGAGCTCAGTGATCCAAAGGGACTTGAATGAGTGTCCCAAATTCCACAGAAATGCCTGTGTAGTGTCTGGTTTTCCCTCTCAAGCTGGTCCATCATGTGCTAATAAGCAACCCCCATTTCCCTGCTTTTCCTGCTACATTTCTAGTGTTGCTCTTGTTTACCCCATGTTTACCCCATGTCAGGAGCTAAAACACTTCCAGGCCTGGATCTTAAATGTAGCGCATGGATTTGGAGCTGAATTTTGTACATGGAATCCATTCT
>NW_005054298.1:4468156-4482299 GCF_000277835.1 Geospiza fortis | reverse complement strand
GAAAATAGAGAAAAGAAGGCACACACCGCACGCTGCCCCTGGGTCCATTGCCGTTTATTGGCACTGGCAGATTTCTTCCTAAGAGCCTGCTAGAAGCATTTACAGTGGCTTTGTAGGATGGGACTGTAGGTCCTCTGGGAGCTGGCCCTTCCCTTCTCTCATCCCTTCCTCCTTTTCTTCCTCTCCAAGTGAAGCACCTCTAACAGACTTGTTCTCATCCAATCTGCAGTGGCCACCACGTTACCCTTAGGCTGAGCCTGTTGCCTTGGTGGTTTAAATATTTTAACAAGCCTTCTCTTCTTTTTTTTTTTTTTTGTTAATTCTAGGAGCAAAGAATACAAGAGACTGAATTATCTGAATTATGCTTCTACAACAGAACTGGGTTTCTCCTCATTGGGCATGGCAGAGCCTGGGGAAGCCCTTCCTTTTGTTTGTTTTCTTAATGTTGCAAACAGCTGATCTGCAAGCCAGGAGAGGTCACCAGTTTGTCTGGAAAACAGGTAGGAAAAAGATGCCAACTTCTCTACTAGATACTTGCTGTATTAAAGGATGACATGATTGTCCTCTCTCCATTCTGTTTTGTTTCAATAATAAGTTTTAAAAGTCTGATAATGTCTTCTGTTCTAATTTTTTTTAATTCTGAAAAATAGAAAGTTAATTTGTGTTTGACATTAGTAATCTACATGTCTGTTGCAATTATGCACCCAGAGCATAATTCTAGACTCCTTAATGCTTTTCATCTAAGAGTGTTTTTACTGGATTATTATCCTAATATTGCTTTCTTTGAAATATTTAATAATTTTCTTTTAATTTTTGTATGCAGCAGCATCTCTTAGGATGAACTGAGTCAGAAGCCCACGCTGTTGGTTGATCTGTTTGTAATTCCATTGGTGCATGTGGTGAATTATTTCTGTCCCTCAGTCAGGTTGGATACATGCAGTGCTTGAATGTGTACAAGGTTGGAAAGCTCTGAAGATGCTTTGGGAGCACCACCACTATTGGTGCTGAAGTGGGTGTCTGGGAGGTGGGGTGGTACAGCTGCACAGGACCAAGCATGGTGCATCAGATGTTTGTTTTGTATCACAACACACAGCAGCAGAGAAAGTTCAATGAAATGGAAAGATTGGTTAATTTGGGAAATGTTTACTTAAAGTGCTTAATCAAAAATACTGAACTGAACCAGGGGTTTCATTGCTCAGGATCCCTTTGAGGTTTGGCCTTTTGTGACTGAGCAACACAGCAATTAAATGTGATGGAAAAATAATTTCCCTCTTCTTTTTGTGTTTTGTTTTGTTTTGGAGAGGTTCTTTGGTATTTTGGTTATTTATTTTTAATTACATTTCTGTAGAAGGTAATAGACTGAATTAGTGGAATAATGAAGCAATTTTTCTGGGAGAACTCGTGTTCTTCTGAAAGGATCAACACAAACTTCGTGCCTGGCTGCTGGTGTGGGAATCTGGGGAAGGGCTGGTAAAGTACAGCATGATACTGCATTTCCAAAGACTTTTTCTTTACACTGTCTAGCATGTGAAATGAGGAGGAAATAAACAATGACTCTCTTTTCTCCAATTCACTGTTATTTACATGATTTTTGAACCAACTTTGAAAGGTAGAGTTGTTTTCTTAAAGACAAATTAGAGCCTTCAGTGCTGTCTGTCTTCTCTTCAGTCATTAGGGCTGTGCATTGTAAATCATAAGACTTTAATTTGACTCGATGATTCCAGCTTAAAATAAAGAGCTTTCAATGCTTCAAAGGCATCTGGGGCAGATGTAATTAGAGCTAAGAAAATTTGGTGCCCAGGATTGTGTGGGCACCATGCTCTGAAAGCCCCACAATAGGATTGTTGTTAAGGTTCCTCTTCCAGATGCACAAGAAAATTGTCAGTTCTTGTGACTCCCACAGTGCATTAAATATGTCTGATCTCTAGAGAGTCACTTTAAAAACTTTAAATCCTAAGAATATTTTGATCTACTTTCTCTGCTTATGGAGTGGCATGAGGTACAAAACAACTTTGACTGATGTGTTTTCCAAATGAAAATACCTTGTGAGTTCCAGCTAAATGTATTGTCCCAACTGAGGAAAAATGATTTTTCTCCAATATTTGTAAACATTACCCCCCCTCCCTTTTTTCCCATTGAAGTATTTTGTTGAAAGTTAGATAAAAGTTACATCTAAGGCCCAAATGTTTAGTTCCAGGTTGAAATGAATAGTATTTTCACCCAAAACATTTTGTTTTGCTGAGAAACTAAGTATAATTTGTGAAGCTTCTGCATAAGTAGAGAGCATCAGCATTTCTAAATCCTGAATCTTTTGTTTTTGCAGTTTTCCTGAGAAATAACAGAATGGGCAGTAAATGGCAGTCTGCTGTCAGGGTGGCGTATGTGGCTTCATTTTCTAAACATTTTCATACCCTAACGGAAAAGGTTTCTCACTATGATTAGTCACAAAGGTGTCTCTTCCAGAGGATTAAAAGGAAGTGTTTTGGGAAGAGAGGAGTGGTGACTTAAATGGATGGATCTGGAGAGGTAGAAGGGTTAACATAACCCCTTGTGGTAAGATATTAATAATAAAATATCCCTGGGATGTAGATCATGAAGATCTTGACCCATTGAAACCTGTGGCTTGTATAATAACTGTATAAAAATCATCCTATAGTTTGAGGACTTTTGTGCCCAATACAAAATAATAAAAAGTTAATAAAAGCACAGCACAGTGAACCTAAAATTAAGTAACTTTTAAAATAAAAGCTGAGCAGATCCATTGCAATAGAAGGAAAACCTGCAGCTGCTGTCCTTTTTCTTAATAAAACAATCTGATGAGAAATGAACAGTCCATAATGGGAAAGGGGATGATCTGTTCTGTTTTTAAATCTTGAATTGTCTGTTGTAAGCATGGCAAGTTACTTACCTGCTGGGGAGAAATTCAACTTCTTATTGAAATGTCATGCTTTATAATTAAATAAGATTATGCTACTGAAAGCTCTGACTTTATGAAAATGAATTTTTATGTACTGAAATAAATTTTCCTAGCACACACAAATCCAGGGAGGCGTCCTTAATATGGATGGGGCTGGGGAAAAGGAAAAAAAAAATCATATAATTGCTGCAGTTTATAATACAGACTTTTTTTTTTAGCTAAATCCTTGACACTGTCTAATGAAGACTTGTACATTTTCATTCTGGGCTTGGTGGTCTTGGTCTAGGGGAAAACAGCAGTACTGAAATCACTGCATCTAAAAAACCCCCAGGCTCTGAAATTCTAAAACATGAGAACTTGGCAGTGTGAGGTAATTTTATACATAATCTTCCCTCAGCTATTCAGAGGGCTATCACTTGCATGTTGCTTATTGGTGACCTGTCTTAAAACCATTTATTTTCAGCTTTTGGCTTCTAGAAGTTGCAAATTAATATTTGTACCCTGTGTCTTCTGGTTTTCAGACATTTCCCATCAGATGCTCATTTAGTGGCCACTAAACATGAAAACAATAATCATATCAGCTAAATTACTCAGCAACATCAAATAGCCAAATAATTTTCTTGCACTTGCTAAATTTAATTGGACCTAAATTCTTGTAAATTAATAGTATTTAATGCAGTTGCCAATTAGCAATTTGAATATTGCACCATGTTAATTTTCTCCAACACTTGGAGTAGTCCTAAGAGTTCCTGGAACTTCTGTAATGCCAGTATGCCTGTGTTTAAAACTGTGTGTAGAACATTGACACATAATTCTAGTTGTTTTTTCTTTTTTTTTTTTTTTTTTTGGTGATTCTCTAAAATCTCTAAAATATCTAAAATTTAGCTCCAAAATCAGAATTAAGGGTAAGAAACAAGCTAATATTTTGAATACTTTACAGGAAGGGGCTGATAATAAGGATTACAAAGTGCTGGAGTGTCTCTTTCCAGATACTCTTTTTATAGCTCATGGACAGGTTAGGCTCTCCTTCACTGCTGGTGTCTTCAACTCCTCCATAAACTACAGCCCAGGCTTGTGCTGTTTCCCCCAAAATACAAACAGAATGCAAGCTGTAAGGGACATAGCCCATAAAAGGCTCTCAGAGCTAAAGCAGTGACATGGGTTTATTTTTTAATGAGGGAAATATTGTAAAAATGTTTTTTCTAGGATGAAAATGCCCTAATTTTTAGAAAAATGGTTCTTTAATCATGGTAGAAATGCTATCTATCATGGAAATAATCCTCTGTCTACTATGGAAGGGAGGAAGGGGATTGTTAGAAGCCCAGATGTTGTGTCCCAGTGAGTTTTCCTGCTCTAGAAAAAACGAATCAGGATGGCTATTTAGCCCAGCAGGGACATGCTCCCTGATCTGAGTGGAAGAGCTCTGAAAGTGAGGTATCAGACTGGGAAATGGGTTTGTAATGATTCTGATCACAGCAGAGAGATTTTTACCTGAGGAAGAAACCATTAAATGTCTGGAGTTTGTGGGCTTTTGGGAGCCAGGTGTGTGAGCTGTAAGTACTCCTGCCTGAGGTGAACATATGAAAACTTTAATTTTGGAGTTACTCCCTGTATTTGAAAGTTGTCCTTAAAATAGGGTTAGCAGATGGGTTTTGATCTTTAGTCGTTCTTCAGAAACAATCCATAATGGAAAAGGGACAAAATGAACTTTTCAGAGAACAACTTCTAATGTGGAGGAACCTTTGAACCACCCGTGAGTGTGGGTGAGCTCAGCCCTGGCTATGATGAAAAAAGGCCTTTTGTTCTCTGTTCTCTGATAATACTGCCATAAAATGCCCTTTCTCAAGATTGTAATTTCATGAAGGTCAAGTGCTGGTTTGGAAGTGCCTTTGACCTTACGTCTTAAAAGACAAGCTTTTACCTACGTACACCAAATGTTAAAAGGAGTCCAGGTCTTGAAAGGACAGTAGAGCTCAAACCTGCTGAAAGGAGACTCAAAAATAGCTCTGCAACAAGTGAGGTATTCCAAAAGCTCGACAAAATCAAGAGTGATTATCTGTCCTAAATGAAGTGGTTTCTTTGTTTGATGGGACAACAGCTCATGAATGAAGCACAAATGGCTTTTTAGTGATCTTTGTGTGGTGTCTGGAAGGTTTGTGGTGTATCTGACTGATGCTTCTAAACTTCTCATTGTGTGGTAAACATTCTAATTGTGGCTTGTTCTTACACTGCCTTGGTGGATGGAGTTTTAAATGCTGAAACTTTGAAGTGGAAATTTAGCCTTGATTTAATCAAACTTTATATGATTCAGAGGATCTTCACTATGCTAAGAGTGAACACAAGTGGTGCTCCTGGATTATAGATTGTAGTCATGTAGTATCGACTGCAGAAGCAGTAAGTAGTTTCAAAAAAACCTATTATGTTCTGTTCTCAAAATAACCAGGACACTGCCATAAACCTGATAATGAAAAGTTGTTCTACAATGAGAAATCTTGTTTTTACCTTTACTTTATTTATGGTCAGTTTATGCTTGTTCCTGAGCCAGACTATTCTTTAGTTTAAGTAATTCTTCTTTTGGTCATTGCTGTTAATGTATTTATGAATTGAGGACACCAAGCTTCTGGAGCTCTGTGAGTAAACTTATTTCTTAGAACTGGTTGTCAAATGAAATCTTTTCTTAGCACTGCTCCTCAGAATTATATCAAATCTCAATTAAGATTTCACTTACTGATGTTTTACTGTATTGAATTGGAATTATAGATGTCTGGCTTAAAATATCTCAAGAGTAATTTTTGAAAACAATGAACAGTTTTTGTAATGAACAGTTTCATTTGAAGCAGTGTAGTTGTTTTTAATGTGTTGGCATAGTTTCATTATGTAGCTGTTAAAAAAGTGATTTAAATAAAAAAAGTAGTACTTGAGTTCTAAATTTGTCTAAAATAATTACTTATAAATAATATTTTATGAGACAGTATAAATTATGCTTCTATTTCTACAAAACATTAAAAAACAATAACATTTGAAGATTCGAAGGAAGTTGTTTTGCAAAATTTCATTAGGAGCAAAATTTAAAATGCTGGTTGATATTAGTCACTGATATTTGAGAGGCTTTAAGGGTGGCCTCAAATCTAATCTCACATTTTTTCAGACAGAAATGCAGCTGTTTCAGATTGATAAATATTTGGTTTTCTTTCTTCTTTGTTCCTTACAATTTCCTATCCACATTTCCACCCTTCTGTTCCATGACTCTCAAAATTTTATTACATTTGGTTCTGCTGCTCCATGCATCTTATACCACTTCTGATATTGGTATCATCATCTGGTCTTATTTTCTCAACAGCTGAATCCATCTTGTCTTGGGATTGTGGAGATGCACCTGTTGCCTTAATTTATGACCCTTTGCAGGGGTTGGTCAATTCATGGTTAGGTGGGTGAGACATTTCAGAGTTGGGGGAGACCTTGCGTCCTGAGCCAGGAAATACTGGGGAGTTTGGCAGAGAAAAGACAAATGTGCACCAGAAGAGTTCCATAAAGGCTGGAGAAGCTTTCTTATGCTGGAACATCATTTTCCAGCCTGGTGCTTGAGGTCTGCTGCTGGGTTGGATAACTGCCAGGGCAGCCCATGGCACTCCCACCTGGGTCCTGTCCTAATCCCACCAGGCTGGAAGCACCGTGTATGGGACATGGATGAAGGACCTGTGGCACAGAGAGTGCCAGCCAGCATCAGAGATGTTGGAATAGCTCCTGGAAGACTTAGGGATGCTGGTTAGAGATACAGGAATACTTAAACTGGCGCTGTTTTCCTTGTCTGTAAAACTTGGCTTGTTTATCAGCTCTGGTTTCCTGTGAGGAGCTGTGGACAGCAGAGGGAGGTTCTTGGTGGCACTGCCTGAAGAAGGAATCCTTGGGTTATTATATTTTCCTAGAAAAGCACTCCAGCAAGCAGTATGGGCAGCACAGAGTACAATCCAGCTAAAAAGGCAAGCAGAGGAGGAACTGAAAGAACCCAGAAATAAATGCTGAAATTAACACTTGATGTGCCTGGAGTAGGAGTTCCCTGGCAGAGGCGAGTGCTGAGCCTGGCTGTGGGCAGGCTGCCTTCAGGGGGGAGATTTTGCAGCATGTGCCTGGTCATTTTGGTATTGTTGGGCTTGCAAAACTATTTCAGCAGGCCTTTTACAGTAAGGCTGCCTGCTTTAGCAAACATCTTTGTCAACCAGCATCAGATGTTCAGTAGGTGGTGGTTTGAACTAGATTACACAGGAGTTTCACGCTAATCTTTTAATGTCCCTCTTCTCTTCTTGAGAATAATGGTTTTTGAGAATAAGGTGTTTTCTTCTGTTTTTTTTTTTTTTTGTTGGTATTGGGAAAAGTATGTTAGGTTTCTCATCCTTTTCTTTCCTCAATAGTTACTATGGGAACAGAGCTGGGGGTCACAGGGGAAAATCTGCAAAAGTGGTTTCTTTTAAATAGTTCATAAAAATAAAAAAAAGGATAGCTTATTATTGGAATTGTGGTACTTTTCATTTAACTTTGTTGGATTGTATTGTTGTACATATTTCAGTCACAAAAGAAGCACAGTGAGTGGCAAGAAAAACAGATTGGGATATTTCTGTAGTTTTTCCTTGGGGTTAATTTTTTTTAATTGAATGCAGCTGTTGGAAATATTTCTGTTGTTATGTATAGGTGGAGCATTAAAAATGGATGATCACATTTTCAGCCTGTTGTAGTGGAGTGCTAGATTTAATTACTCTGCTGCCCTTGTTCAGAACCCTGCAGGTTTTTTTTAAATAAGTATATCTTAAGGGTTTTACTTTGCCACTTCATTGAATGGCTTCAGTATATAAGGGTAATCACTTCCTCATTCACCTCTTGTGTAGAGCACAATTGTGGGTGAAAATAACACAAAATTGTATTAGAAATCCCTAAAATACACGTTGTTCTCAGTATGCAAGTTATGCTGCTGACTCTTTCTAGGGACTCTTCATGAGGTTTGGGAAGTCTGCCCTCTGATACCCTTATTCCCTAGATATTTTTTTTCTTCTGCTGCGGTTTTTGAGAATAATCCTGCCATTATAATTTTATTCATTTTTCTTTCCTTTCCAAAAAGAAAAAAATAATTTCTTTGCATTCTTTCTTAGTTTCAAAAAATGTGCATGGCAAAAGCCAGGAACACGAAATAGAGAAGTTGGAAGGGATAATTCATGGTAATCCAGGTTATTTCCCTAGTCTTGACATTGTTTAATTCAATCACCCTCAGCCAGTGGATAGATATGATGAAATAACCACTTAATTCAGGAGTTTTGAATGTCAGAGCTTCAGTTTGCCTGGACTGAGACCAGTCCAAGAGCAGGGTGTGATTCCAGGGGCACTGTCTGGTCTCTACCTCTGCAGAATTCTGCAGTTCCTTCTTCCAGAGCCCTTTTAAAGCTCGTGGTTGAATGTGTCTCCGTGTAGTACTTGCGTGTAATAGTGATTTAGGATTATAGAGCTAAGTTTGGAAAAGCATGTTAAACCCTCATTATAGTGGTTCTAAACACATTGGTTCTGTGTGCTGGGGGTGAGTTGTAGACAGTTGCTGAAGCAGATCCAGCTTTTGTGTGGCATGTCCTGCAAGGCCAGCCATGAAAAATCCCTTTTCAAATGAGAACTTAATAAAAACTTTCCTGCGCTGAGCGCTAAGCCCTGCTCCCCGTGCGATTAGTGGTTTCATTTCTTTCCCAGCAGTTGGGTAATGATTATGGCTCCAGATGCTGCAGGAGTGATAAAGAGAGTGATTAATTTCACTTGAAAGGGCATATGTTCAAAGAGGAGCCAGCCCAGCGCCTCCAAGGCGGAGCCCAGGCTGCGGAGCGTGTGTGTGCCGTGGTACCCAGCTGATCCAGGGACAGCGCCAGGCTCCCTCCCTGTTACCTTCAGCAATACATTTGCTGCTTGGTTGTTGGGTTATTTTCCCAGGATCTGTTTAAAAGCTCTGCACAGCTCTGTGAAGCAGGGCTGTCAGATTTGCAGCTTTGGGGAGGGGCTGATGTCACCAGCGCAGCCCCAGTGACTGCGAGCGAGCTTGGGGCTGTGTTTATACCCTGCACAGAATTAAGGGGTAATGAAGGGTTCGTGTTCCCTGGCTTAGTCAACAGCAGCTTTAAAGGTGTTCCTACGCTTCATTTGCAAGAATAGTTCATGCTGTATGCCTCTGAAAAATCCTGACATTTAAAGCATTATATTTTCAATATGCTTAAAAATTAAACGTGCAAGGTAGGTGCTTCTTTTAGTCTTTATCAGGACTTTTTTGACCCATTGAATAAGGCAACAGAAATATGAAACATGACTGGGTGTGCCACCCATGTGGTTAAATCCATGGGACATCTGGTGTTTGTGTTACCACCTGAAACTTTTCACTGTTTCGTGTCTTTTTGGGTTTATTCTGTCACCCCTGAGATCCAAAGACCTCCAAATTTCAATAGTGTAATAATATCCACCTACATGTGAGGCATGTTTTACTTCTCCACATGGTGACATTTATAATCATAACTTTCACAGGTTTGAAGCTGCTGAAGGGAGAACTTCAGTACTTGTGACATCTTTAACATCTTTTGACCCATTAGTTACATTTATATCACTCATCTGCTTCTAAGCAAAATAAACACTTTTCTTCTGTCTGTTGAAGTAGAAACACTGGATAGAGAAAAAATTATTTCTATACTTTAAATTTTCTATGCATTCAATAAATTTTGATGTGTATTAGCTGCAGGGTTTTGAAGCAGCTGTCTGGATGGGGTACAGAAATAGAGTTTTTACAGACAAGGATTAAAAGGAAGCTTTATTGATTAAACACCAGAAACTTTCTGGAAGTCCTGTTATTAACTATAGTGCTCATAAGGTAGCACTCATGTTTTTATTGTCATTCCCTTAATATTCTTGATTGCATTAATAAAATAATGCTGTATCCAAGCAGAAGTGAAAATTAATTTCAGTGAATTGTTTGCAGCTCTGTGTATTAAATGCATATGGTGTATCACTAGAATAACTTATCTAAACTTCAGTATTTTCAGTTAAACTAACTCAGTACATCTGTTTTTCAATTGGCATTAAATATTTCATAACCTCTGTATAGTTGTATCTTGACATAAAATGTTCTTAGTGTGAAATTTGTGATTCTACAGATTGGAGGTTGTGTCTGCATTTAACAGGAGGCTCACTTGGATTCGTTTTGAAGTTGTAGGAATCTGATAATGAGGGTTTATCCAAACTGGTAACTGTTATTGATCCCACTTTTCTCTTAAGGAAATACCAATCCTCTATCTTCTGCATTCCTCTGCAAAATGCCAAGATGATCTTGCTTTTAGGATTGTCCCCAAACACTTTTAAACATGAGAAAATGTGCAAAAAGACCTTCCCCAAACCCTGAGTACATCCTTGCCTGCACAGCACTGGGAAAATTATCCATGTGTCTGAGTGCTAAATATGCTTCTAGATGTCAGTGCCTGTGTGTGTGTGTTTATTTTAATTTTTGTCTGTGTTTTATGTCACCTGTGTATAATTACATTGTTGCCACCCAGCCAAGGGCACTGGTGTGGTGGCAGAAATAGAAACAGAGCTGCAATGTTTTGAGAAGACTGGGGATGGATCAAATGAGAGACAGGGAAGTCAGAGTAAATGATGGCAGTAATGTTATTGTGCCCTAAGGGTCTTGCAAAGTACAGTACTTAAAACCCAATTTTTTGCTTTGTAGATAAGTGAGCGTGTCTCGGTTAAATCAATATACGTGTGCAATAGATGATAAAACTTGGTATTACATACCTCCTTTGATATTTTTCATACTTACTGCTTTAAAGGTAGCATTATATTTATGTTCAGAACACTCCAAAGTGCTTTATGCTTTTTGTTACGAAATTTCTAACATGTTGCTTGGTTTAGTAATGGGAGCTCAGGCAGCCTGAAATTGTCACTCTCATGTTGGGTGTTTATTGATGGTTAATTGACTGCTGACCTTTGCCAGGACTCTCTTCAAAGAGCAGGGAGTGATACCAGGGGATAGTAAATCAAGGAAATAGAAAAACAGGTGAGAAAAGGTAATTCTATGCAGTTACATTTAAATTTTGAAGCTGTTTTTTTAGATAAAAACAAAGGTTAAAATCAAACAACTCCTGCTTTTCCCATAGATATTTCAATCTGCTCCAATATAAAAAAGAAAGTTTTACTTACTCTTCTTCACTGTGATTTACTCGTCCTTGATTGATTTTTTTTTTAAATGGATGAGCCAGCTTTCAAAGTCTTCAGAATGATTTAATTATTACAGCACACAGGGTCCCAAATCAGATTTAAGGTTTTTTTGATATAGTTTATGGAATAAACCAGCAAACAGATGCAGAGGATGGAAAGCTGCTGGTACTCAAATCAACTACATGATTCTGCAGGCAGAAGATTCCCTGTAGACCTTAACTGAAAGGTCAGGAGGCAACCTCAGTATGTGCCATTTAATCCAATGTCATTGGGATAAATGTATTGTAACTGTGTGTCTGTGGTGTATCAGGAGCTAAAGTACTGGTAAAACTCACAGTGTTCTGGCTATATTGCCAAATAAAGCTATGCTACATTCAATAAAGCAATTACATAAAAGGCATTATAGTCAGCTTCAATTCCAATACCAGCAGCATGATCAATCATTTTCAATCCAAGGGATGGTCTAATCACTTTTCATTGCTGCTTTGAAAGGTTACATTACTCAGTTATCTTGCAGCTGAGCAACCTTTTCATGTTTGCTTCATGTAGGATTTTATAAATGTTCTTCCTTTTACTCTCAGTGTTTTGGTATGGCCTGTTTAAGTGAGAGTTTAAAAGTTTCCCTAACCTTTCCTCATCCCAGTAACTTTTTGGAATAGAAGACCTAATTGTCATGATCAACAAACATGATTTTTTTTTCAATCTGTTTATCTTTATGAAATCCCCTTTTTTCTCCTGGTGCTGGTGCTGCCCCTTCTCTTTCAGTGGAATAAGCATCCTACATATCAATCTCATCTGGCTTCATCCTGTGCTTGTTGCTGTGCAGTTCAAGGACTTCTCTCCCCTTGGCACAGTCCAGCCTGGCACTCTGGCCGGCTGTTTGTGGTTCAGGGTCATTCCTGTGACCAGCAGTGGTTTCCCTCTCTGTCTCCCCCTCCTCTGCTTTGCTCCCAGCTCCATGGGCAGCGCTCTGCAGGCTCTGTTACAGGTCTCTGCCTGTGGGTATTAATGGATACTACCTGGGAAACACTATTGAATTCCTTCCTTAATCAGGTAATTTGGGAAGTAGTTAAGGACAATTGGGTTATCATCATTAGGGCAGTGCTAGTGAGTTGATACTTCAGTGCAAAGACATGAGAGAATGGGGAAAAGATTTCTGTCAAGCTTTCCTTTTGCTTCACCTCTCAAAGATAACAGATGCTGGACTGATAAAGTGACAGATGATTCAATTTATTAACTTTTTTCCTTTTTTTTTGTTTCCCCAGAAGCCTAGATACTTTGTGAAAGATCCTTATTTTCAGGTCTTGTGGAACCAATTCTAGCCAATGCTTTTCTTTGCCACTTAGACAACATTACTCACAATGCAAAAGATTAACTTTTAAGCAAAAGGATACCTCCTTTTCTTAGAGACAAACCTGAGTAATAGTTACTTGAATTACTGTACCCTGGATGCTGCTTGTTGGCCCATAAATTTGTTCCCTCCCTAGACCAGTAAAATAAATGTATTTTGCATGAATGAGAGCTGAAAGGTCTGTAGCATTTTAGTTGTTTTCTCCCATGTAAATAGCACTTGAAGCAGCTGGAAAATTTTAGCTTAAGAATAAATTATCAGAGATTTGTTCCTTTTTATGTCTTTGGTATTGGCAAAGCTGTCTTGTCTGTTAATGTATTGCTGATGGATTTTTCATTTATTTATTCACTAAATCCTAGCAGTTTCCTTATGCCCAACTCAAATACACATTTTGGTGCCAGAAACTGTCTTGTTATGCTGCGGACACACAGACACGTGTTCTGTTCTCCTTATCTTTAGTTAGCTGTTAACATGTGGAAGATCCATACATCTGAATGAGTGTCTGGTGTATTTTTATTTTTACTCTTTATCAGAATAAATTTATTCAGCCTGACTTCTGTATGCTTTGTGCACTGACAGCTGCATGGAGGTGCCATAGGATGTCACAGGAATCTGCTGATTGTTAATGTCATGCATTATTCTGGATTTTTTTTTTGTTCTTTTTAAACTAGGCTGGTAAATGCCATATGTAAAATTTCATAGCTTTTCCATAAAACTCTTCTAGTATCTTTCTGGAGACTCTGTTGATAAACCTTCCCTTAAGCTTACATACAAATTAAATGTGAGAACCTGCGGCTAAAAGAAGTTGCTCCAAGGCAATGATTCACAAGGATGAAAAATCAATGAAAGTTTCATTAAGAAAAGGGAAGGAAGTTTAGACAGGCTCTTTGCTTTACTTTCCTGTGGGAAGCAGAGGGAGAAACCATTTTATTCAGCTTTATTCTTAGAAATAGGGATCATAATGTGTATGGGGCTATTTTGGAGTGTGCTGCAAGTGGAATTATCATCTGGAGAAGCTTCCTTGGCTGGTGGCTGGGAACCTGTTCAGGTGGGTGGATTTCTGCAGGAAGCTGCAGCACAGAACTGCTGCCACAGGGAGATGTGTCCTCATCCCCACATCCCCACTCCTCAGGGGCTCAGGTCGCATCACGCTGCTGGAGGAGTCCATTTGAAGCCTGATGTGAGGGAAGCTGTATTTCCCCCTATATTTGGAAGGATTTTCTGTTGAATCAGCAGTGTGCAGCAGCTGAGAGGGTGAGCAGTGGGAGGGCAGGAGGGGCAGAGGGAGCTGGGGGGCTGAGGTGTGCACGCCAGCTCTGGCACAGGCACCTGCTCAGGCTGTGCGTGGGAACTCCTCCCTGCTGGAGTGTTGTCTTGTGGAAGCTGGACTTCTATAGCAACCATATTTCCCTGTCATAACTCTCAATCTTTGTTATTTTTTTAGTTCTGCTATTAAAACTTGGTGATGACACATGTTAACAGTCTCCCGGTGACGTTCGGCAGTTGTACATCTGTTTGTTTTCATTAAATACTGTTTTTTGAAAAGTTTAAGGGCTGATCCGATTAAAACACAGTTAGGATGGAAAAGCTGTCGAGGTTTTCACAGCCAAGAGCGAATTTATTTCTCCAATCTTGTTTAAAAAAGCAGGAAT
>NW_005054298.1:4432123-4468072 GCF_000277835.1 Geospiza fortis | reverse complement strand
CAGGAATGCTGGCAGGGTAGAGTAGTAAATATGAGCTGTACATCTTGTTCAGTGAGCTTTTTCTGGATGCCTTGTGTGAACTGAGCAAGTGAGTTAAGTGAAACACACGTGACTGAGGCTCTGACAGGGTTGTGGTGATGGGTTAAAATCAGATGAGTGAAGCTGCTGCCACCCCAGACCATCTGCCCCACTCTTTGTTGTGCATCCCAGAACAGCAATATTTGGTCTGTTCATGAATCAGCTTTTATAAAGCAGAATTTAGCCTGGAATTTTAAAGTCATCTGAACTGGGGCTGGTTTGCTTTAATGTGCTTCTCCTAAATGGTTTTGGGGAGCTTGCAGACTGGCCCAGCTGTTTAAAAAGGCACACTAAAAAGGGGATGTTGTGTGTATTTCTGACCTGGGTAACATGCTTGTGCTGCTCCCTCACTTCTCCCTGCTCTGTTGCTCTGTGGAAGTGCAAATGTGCACATTTATGTGGTTGCTCTGCTCTGTGTCATGTCCACAGCCCCCTCAGTGTCCCTGTGCCAGCACTGCCTACCCTGGGGGTCAGCACAAATGCTGCTCTCAGGCTAAAGTTTTCTCAATCTACATTTGAGGAATCTACACTGTTTACCATTTCAATCCCATGGAACCACTGTAAACCATTTGTAAATATTCTACCTTAAGAGCAAGCTGCTATTTTTTGCTTAAATATTTGTCTGATAATGTGCATTGATTGCCTAACTTGCATTTGCACCTGCAGTGCACCTGAACTGTAATTTGAGGAGAAGTTGCTTGGTTTTAGAGCAGAATTGGATCAAAGTTGATTAGCTGGAGCAAATGTGGTGTACCACAAATGGATGCTGGGTTGTGTTGAAAGCAATAAACAGGAATAAACAAGCGTATGGGGCTGGAAATCCCATGCCTGCAAGTGCCATGGGCTCCAGGGCGACCTGTTCACCTTTCCCAGGTTTTGAACAGTGGCAAATGAACAGATTGGATCAGATCTTGTTTCAGCATCGTCTGTTTCCACAGCTGAAGCTCCCATATGATCAGATCCTATAAATTATTTAAGACACAGAAGCTGTGTAACCAGAGTCTCCCATAAAGGTTAAGGCTCCATCTGTTCTGCCAACCTCCAGGACTGTGCATTTCATGCCATTATCTCTAGTGCTGGGTGACATTAGGAGAGTCAGGAACATTCAAGCCTTGCTTCCTATTTGCTGCACAGCACTGAAAGCCTCACTGCATTAGCATCATACACCTGAGGTACTCTTGGCCCATCTTCATTCTCAGTCAGTGAGAAAGGAGCTGAACTGGGCTGTGCACAGCACCAAGAGAGCTGAGAGGTTCTTATAAAAAAAATAAATAGGAAAATCCAAAAAAATCCAGTCTTTTGGGTTACTCTTGTATATAGTCTGTCTTGTTTAAAACCTGCTTTCAGTTTAAAATCTTACAGCTAATCAGTATTTTGGTGATTCTGTTCAGAAATGAGAGCAGCAGAATTCCCCATATAACACCGCCAAATGAAATGATTCCATGTGCAAGTGATGAGGATAAGAATGGAGTTTTGGAAATTGAAACTCCTTTTCCAAGTTTCTTCCTTTCAAAGAGCAGGGATCGAGTTTCTGAAAAGTTCCCTGCATTTTTGCTTTGTGATATTAAAATGAAATATTGACATTGTTTTCTGGTTTCTCCTCCAACCCAAGTGATATGTATATTCCTAAGTAGTTTATTCTGCATATATAAAATCCCCAGAGAAATGTATGTTCTTAAAATGAGCATAGCTTCAGGTGTAGGCAAAGGAGTCGTTGCAACTCTCACAGCTGTTTAGACTAAACTTATGGGAGCGAGGAAGGATGAAGTTTGGTCTCATGGAGGAAGATGACAAACTTCTAAAGCTTAATTTTCAGAGCTTCGTTTTCTACTGTTCAGGTTATTGTGACCCTTCCTTGAGTCTCTTTCTTAAAGCTGGATGATTTCCTTTCAGTTGGAAACCAGGTGGGATTGTAGATAAAATATCTTCTGGGTAGCTCCTGTATAATTTTTGTAAGTATAATAATTATGTTTCAGTCTTGTATTCTTCTGATGCAAAACCAAACCCCAGGTACTGTTCCAGCTTTTTTTTTTCTGTGAAAATATAAAGCTTTAACAGGCATGGTGGTGACAGCTGCCTGGTACCTGTGATGTTACTGGTTGTTAGAAATTGTGTTAATGGGCTCTGTTCTGGGGAAATTTATAGCTCAGTTTTGGGAGAGGCGGAGAACAACCAAAGCTAAATAAAGTAGGTTGTTTTCTTTTTCTTTTCTTCCTAATTTGAGAAGATTTTGTGGCAGATTATGTTTGGCAGACTGGTCTGGCCTCATCCAAAGCTTTTTGTGTGTGTGTGACAGCTCAAAAGTGGAATGATTTAGACCCCCTTGCTGTCATATATTAGAGCTCAGCATTTTGCAGCTACTGAAGACAGATCAGACAGAGCTGATGTGCTTGGGTAGAGAACTCAGGTGGGAATTTATGGGTGGCAGCAGCGCAGGCAGTGTAGATCTCAGGAGAAATCCTGTTTTTGTTGTCTGTGGAGATCCTGCTGGGATGGCCAGGGAATTGGCACCATGCCTGGCATCTCTGGGCCCTGGTCTTGGGATGTGTTTGGGCTGGGCTATGCTGAGAGCCCAGGAGCTGTGCAGCAGTTTCAGGGGGTGTCCCAGGTGTGCACCCCTACAGCAGAGTAGGGGTGCATCAGTCTGCATCAAGGATTTATCTCAGAGCTGAAGAAAAAAATTAAGAAGAGGCAGTTAAATCTTTCTTCATGCTTTCTGACTTTATGGGATTCCTTCGTTCTGTGCTGTGACTGAGGTTTTTTGAGCTGAATGCTGAAAATATAACAGAACATAAAAGCTTATAAATTTAACAGAAGGTAGAGAGGCCATAGAATGAATAAATACATTTACCTTCCAGGAAATACCTTAGCCAGGAATTTCTCTTTGTTCAGGTTGGGCTCCACTTTCTCTAGCATATAAACTCCTGTGGATCTTGTTTCCAGAAAGGGATCTCTCCCAGAAGGCTTTAGTGGCTCCTTGAAAGGAAATTAACTACTCAGGGCAGGTGGGCATCCTTCCTAATTTTAAGGCAATCTCTTAGCTTCTTGATACATTTAAAGAAAGTGAAAGAGTGAGAGTGGCCTAGAGCTGCCATCTCTTTTCTCTTTCTTGCCTCTGCACTGCCAAGCCAAGCCCTGTTTCCTGCCTGCTTTTGTGTGGACCTGTCCTGTCCATGTGCAGCTTTGCATCCATCAGGTAAAGAGGAAAAAAAAAAGGTGAAATGAAGGTTAGTGGCTGTGTAGGACACACTGCACCGAGGGCTCTGATGGAGTGGGAAGAAGGATGTTTGCCAGCAGGTTACTGTGCTCAGGGTCATCAATAAAAGGAAATGTAATTGTCACTTTCCTTTTACAATACTTTTCCTTGGATTGTTTTTCCCATTTCTCTGAATTCATAGGTGTGACAACAAATGCTGTTTACGGGGACCAGTCAGCAGAGAGTTAAACTCTGGTAAATGGTATATGGTTCACTTAGGCTTTGCAGAATTGCAGGAAAACAGAATTTACAGGAGAAAATGAACAATAAAATCCAACATAACAAATTGGGAGTTGCTAACTGCTGCTGTTGTGCAGGCTCCTCCTGCTCTGTGACCTGCCAGGTGTTCTTTGTGCTGCTGTGAGTGCCTGTCTGCTTTGGAGGGAAAACAATTCAATAAACTGACTGAGACAGAAGAGAATATCTGTGCTTTTAATAGTTTTGTCAGGCCTCTGCTTATTCTTAGGTAAATTCTTTAATGGAAGAAATAATAAATTTGATATTAAAACGCATCAGCTGCCCAAGACCACAGTGGGCTTTTATGTATCTGAAGAGTGGTCAGCTTACCTGAAGTCAACATGGCATTATTTTTGCTCATGCAAAGATGTTTCGCTCCCTCTAAAATACTTTTCTCCCTGGCCAGTCATCAAACTGATCAGTAATTTCCTTCAAGGGGCTGAATTAGCGATAAAATGTTTGCGAGTACAAATTTTATGAAGCATATTGTTTCTCAATTTGTCAGAAAGACAGGCAGGGAAGGCTGTGACACCTTCCTGCTGCAGCGAGGAGCTGCTCAAATAATCCAGCATGAATCAAATCAGGATCAAAGCACTTCATTGATTTATTAATGGGACGTAATTAACCAGCAAGCAGTGAACTGTATGTTCAGGGCCAATATCAGTAATGCACCAGCTGAGCTGCAGTACAAGAGGTTTAATAAAACTTTATAAACACCTTTCAAGTTATAATCCCCAAAAGTTTCTAATCACCATCCCAGCTCCTGGTTTTGGGTGGGGTCTTCTCCCATGGATGATGTGGATGTTGTGCCCTGTGCTATCTGCCTCCCACAGCTCTCTCTCCTCTGCTATAAGAAAAAAAATCATGCCTTTTAAAATACTTTGCAAGCAGATTTCTTTCTTTGTTTCAGAGGTCCATGTAATTCTTTGGCTGCTGGCTTATGGTCATCCTCTTCAGTGCTGGACAGGCACCTTTGTTGGCAGTTTTGGATGCTCACAGTGCCATACAAAACTCTGATAAACTACATCTTGGAGTGGTTCTTGGAACTGCTTTTTCTGCAGACAATATTTAAATCCCAGCCTTGGGATTACCTTAACTTAATGTACTAAGCAATGTGCTACAGCTGTGGCTGCTCATCTCTCCGCTTATCTCCATTGGCTTTGCAACTGCATCCATTTCTGTTATTTGCTAAGTGGTCTTTCCATTTATAAGGGGATTCAAGAATAGATGAGAAAATACTTGCAGTTTTTTGCTGTATTATACCTCGCTGTAAGAGACCAAATACTATTTTCATTTTAACAAAGAATACTTACTCATGTCCATAGCTGGCTTCCTCTGGGTAAATAGGCAGTTTGTCTGTAGTAATTTCAGAGTGATGGAGCACTCAGATAAATTTTTGGTATTTTGTTTAGTTCAGTTGATGTAATCTCCAGTCTCCCACTCTGTTTTATACCAAATTATTATTCTGGATATCAGTTTATATTTCTGGCTTATTAAAGAAACAGAACATTTCTTGGCAAGCTGTTGATCTGTTGCCAATTTACCTTTTCTTCCCCTTTTGTTCTCTGTGTTCACGGTGCAGCAGAGTTCTGTGCTCAGAGTTGTTGCTGATGGGAAGGAAGTGTGGTACTGAAACTCTCACAGTGTCCTGCCAGTGCTGCACTTTGTGCGCTGACAAGGCTCTTTGAAACATCAGAAACAATGGTAGCAATAAAATATGTTTTAAAAAAGCTTTTGGTGCAGGGTTTTCTGGGGTTTCCAAGAAGAAATGTGTGGAGCACAGGCTGCAATCAGGGCACTGCTCAGGAATATCTGATATCTGTGTGTGTTCTGGCCACTGGGGTGTCCTTCAGGGCACAGTGGAACCAAAGTGTTCGATCCAGGGCAGGGAATGGATCACTCAATGTCCGAGAGGGATGGGGTGAGCTTGTCTAATGGTGGCTCTACAGGACCCAGGAGGCACTTAATCATATTGTTGGCAGCATTCCTTTGGCTCCTGATATTCTTGAAACCTCATCTGTTTCTTAGCCTTGATTCTAACCAGCTTGCCCATCTTTTTCTTTACTTTTGTGGTGAGTTATGAAGGCTAATCTGTATTATTTTTTATTTTACTTTTTTACAGTTTTATGTTTTGCATGTTTGGATTTCTGTGATCCCTTTTAACAAGCTTGTGCTTATTTCTAGCTTTTTCATAAAGTAGTTTGGAATGATCATTTACATCTCTTGTAAAGATTTTGCTTTATTTGATTTGGAACAAAATTGTTTCACGTGTACAGACATCACCCTTTAACAACAGTGCAAATAGATATTGAGTTGGTAGGCGCTTCAGTTCTTTTACTTATGATTTTGCAATTAAGTCAGAACTACTCATAAAGCATAGGCTACTACTGTGTTGTGGTTTCCTTCTGTTCTTTCTGGTGCAAATACCAGTAGCTGAGGCTCTCCTGGTAAATATCCAACCCCAAAATCTGTGGAAGAGATATCTGAAATATTTAATCCAATTATCAAGTTTTTAAAGAAATATTTTACAGGCAATTAACCATGACTACCAGTAATTTTTTGAAGTGTTATGTTGTTTTGACTGCATACCTAATGATGTTTTAATAGATGTCAACTCCTATGCAAATATAAGAATTAGAGACGAGGGTGGATTTTTCAACAGCACAAAGGATAATTGGGTGTCTGACTCATATCAAAAGTTAATACAAGTTGAGTGTCAGGCCCTTTCCGTGCCTCTGAGTACCTCATACAGAAACATAAATAGTCAGTGCTCCCACTATATGACCCTGGAGAAGTTATGTGTGCATTTAAGATTAATTTCTATTTTGGTTTTCTAGCATTTTTTCAAAGTTAAATGTACATGAGTTGGCTGAAGTGAGTGACACTTGAGTGTGTGTGTGTGGAGTAAGTGTCTTGTGGGCGTTGGCTGGGGGTGATGGGTACAGTCAGTACTGCCAAGGTGCTTTTAAAATCCTTGTTGGGGGTGTCAGCTTGAAGACATAGTCTTGGTAGCTCCTCTCACCTGACTACAGGCTTTTCATTGAAGGTTGAACATTTTGATAGCCAGGTGTGTCAAAACTGATCAGCTGCAAAATTGCTATTTGCGTGTGTTTCTTGAAAAGTGGTGCTATCTAAACTTTTTTATTTTCTAAAATAGTGCTGTTATAATGACTCAGCCAAAGGAACCCTCTGCTGACAGTAAAAGGAAAAGCCAGACTTTGAGACTTAGATGACATTCCTTCTTATGGTACAGGCTGTTCTTTGGACTTCATGATTTCATGATGCCTGTCAGAATTCACCGTGTTGTTCTTTTTTTCTCCTTCAGTAATCAAGCTGGAATCTCATTTGACCAAGAAGTTAAATAATATTTCCTCCCTTAAGCTGTATAACCACATCTTTTTGTGGATACACTGGCTCTGGTCCAACATTTGAGTCAGCAAGAATTTCCACTGACTTTGTGTGAGGTCTGCGGAAACAAAATGATGAACACCACAAACCCAGGCACAACTTCTGACAAATGGTGTCCCAGCAGACAGCTTGATTGCTGGGAAACATTAATCACATAAATGCTTCTTTGTAGTTTCTTTGTTGGTGTAAGGCCAGGAGATGATCTATGTGAGAGTAAAGGTGTGTTTCTTACTGACCTTCAGCAAACCTTGGTTTTCCCTTCTGTCAAATGAGTCCAAGAGAGCAGCAGGAGGGGCCAGCCCAGAGTGCCCCAGTGGCTGCCCCTGTCCCCAGCACTGCCTTTCTGTCATCCTCTGTGAAAATGGGGAGAGTACAGAGACTTTTTGGTGTCCCCTTGCACTTCTGGCAGCCTGGAGTTTTAGGAGGCCCTGAGCTGGAGATGGGAGCCTTGAGCTGCACCATTATGAGGGATAATAACCTTCAGAGCCCTGATGAACTCTGCCATGAATCTGCCTAAATGACTCTTGAAACAGTTTGTACTTCTCACATCCAACCATCTTAGGGCAGCAAGGCCTGAAATTTAATTCATTGCTACCCTGCTATGGCAAGGCTGAAAGAGAAGTTTTGCTAACTGTGTCCTTTGGGCTAATAAATCATCCTTTTCCTTGCAGTTCTTTCTATTTAACTGAATTATGGCTTGTATTTTTGAAAGGGTTTAAGAGTTCTGCCTATCAGCTAGTGATGCAGGGTTAATATTCCTTTTTTTTTCCCTTTCCTCTTAGTGGTTCTCATATTGCATACCATAGGCAGTATTTGACCTATTTCATCCTGAAAACCTGAAGCATTCAGTGGCCCTGAACGTGGGACCCTGAGATGGTTTTCCCATATTTTGTATAACCTCAGCAGCAATCATAAGTACCAAAGCCAGCTCTAAAATTTGGTTTAATAAGTCTTTAGCTGTGTTGCTCCAAATGCCCTGCTATTTTCAGAGCCAGGCAAGCAGTGCTGGCATGGTAGGAGCTCTGCTGCAAGGCTGGAAATGAAAAGGGGAATTGTCTCCCCAGGAAACAGAGGATGCACTGGGAATGCTGCACAAAGCCAAAGCAAAGATGATGAATAGACTCCTTAAGGCCCTGGATATTGCCTCCTAAAGCTGAAGTCCTCCAGGACTGTGTAGGTAGTTTGGTAGCACAGCTATGCTCTTCTTAAATATTAATTGAATCTACTGGCAACTTGCAACGTTGCAATTTTTGTTTCCCCATTCTCTTCTTTGGGAAATCCGTTACATTTTTCCTGCGTCTCTATCTCTGATTCTGTCTCTTAAATATGTACTTGGCTGCTTGCTGCCAAATTACACGTTTAAGAGGCGAAAAGAAAACTTAATATCAGCCCTGTCATGGACCTTTTCCCAACCTTGCTGTGTAATGCCCATCTGTTGACCAGACTGATGGAATGAATGATGAGAGATACCCTGTGAGATGTGTCAAGCTATTGGAAAACATTTTTTCCTGTTTTCCCTTATTGTAATAAAAAAAATAGATCATTAAAACTGTTTTATGAATGTGAATGAGCTAGAAAATATTATGACAATGAAAGTTACTGAAGATAGAGAAATGAAATTTTAAGATGAGATTTATCTTCTTACTCTAATTTGTACTCCTGCTGTACTGTAAATGTAATAACCATCAAAATGAAAAATGCAACAGATTGATAATACCATTGAGTTTTAATTAAACCACTGAATTGAAAAGGGCCCAGATGGATAACTGGAAAATGTAGTTATAAGCCTGGTATGAAAAATGCTGGATTGCTAGCAATATGTCTTACAAATAAATGCTATGCCAAAAATAATCTCATTTTTAGAACATCTTCCTAAAATTAATCATTAAAGTTTCTAAAACAGATGGTTTCTAGATTTTATTTAATTTGGCTGCCAAACAGTTACCCTAGATCAGGAGTTGTGCTTTTAACAAATCCCTGTCTGAGAGGCTTGTCCAGTGCTGTGGTGTCCCAGGAAACACAGAGGTAGTGCTAAGGAATGTGAAAGCTGCAGTGAGTAAAATCATACCTTAAGCTATTTCAGTGTGAAAATTGCATTAATTTGGCACACAGTGCTTGACACACAAAGTGATTCATCATGAGATAATGCTAAACACTGCCCCAGCAAAATACATCTTTTACTCCTGATATTTTTAAAATTATCATTTCAGTGGAGACTCCTAATCAGAGGTGGCTTCATGCTGAGACCTCCCTGGCCTCGTGTCCTGGCACTTTACTCCAGGTTATATTTTTTACCACTAAACAAGCTGGTGTGTGAATTCATACCTGAGTGTGTGTGCACAAGTGAGTACAAAACCCTGGAAGTTTTCCTGGTTTTATTTTCTGATGGAGTCTTCTGAAGTTATTGTCAAATGGAATCTTCATCTTCAAGTTATTTTTGAGATACCTCGAAGGGAATCTTCATCCTCAAGTTATTTAGTAGATATCTAAAAGTAAAAAAGCACCAGTCAAATTAAATTAGCTGTGATCAAATCCTAAAATTAGCATAGAAAGTCACACTAATCAATATCTTGTTACCTTCAAAGCTTGTTATCTGTACCTTCTCATGAATTAATTCTAGAAACTTTATGCTAAATGATGTAAAAATTGATCTAAAGCTAGAAAAAAAATTAGTGATCAATAAGTTTCTTCTAGGCGGAGAGAAATTCATTAAATTCTATAGGTATTACATTGCCAGATATTCTTACCCTGCTCTGTTCTAATCACTACATTATTCTTGACTGAAAGCACATTAGCTGTAAAAATTCATGAAATGAGAAACAGAACATTATAAAGATTTTCTTCGGATTCTGACAGTAATGAGTTGTGCAGAAAAGTGGAACACACTCTCCTTGCCAGTGAAGATGTGCTGTGTCTGGTACTGCTTTACACTTCAGCATAACTGTGCCTTTCATCATTGCATAAGGAATTATTTCCTGATAAATTTGGAGAAGCATAAAATACACTTTTCTTTTTCCTACCAGAAAGATTGAGCTTGTCTTTCTCTACCCAAATATATTTCTTGTGATAAAATTGGGGTAGGAGTGATGAGGTTCAGCGTGTCATTCAGAGGAGTGGTTGATGAAATACTTTTTACTTTGTTGGCTTTCCCTGTGGTGATCCCCTGTATAATTTTAGCCAGGTGTTAGTGACCATGGGACACCCCTTTGGCCTGAGTCACCTGCTTCAGCTGCTGCCCAGTGCTTTGGCTGCTTTTTGAACTATGAACTTTTATTTTCTGGCCTGTGGCTGCAGTGTCTGTTCTTTGCAGCTGCTTAGAGCTGGGTTGGGATTCCTTTGCTGATCAGCAGAGGTGCCCTGTGCTCCAAATTAAATCCTGTTTAGGAGCCCCCTGGCTTGATACAGTGCTGGGGAGCACATGCCTGTGTGTGTGCTGCAAGGAAACCCTTCTCCTCTATTAATTACCATTTTCTTACCCTCTTTTACCTGATGCCAGATGTTTTTCTTATCATGCTGCCTGCCCTCTGGCCTTTCTTTCCCTGTTCTTTTTGGTATTATTTTTCCATGCTTTGGCTTCTCTATGGATGTCACTAGGAGTGAAAAATAGGAGTTGTTGATATTCATGTAAGTCACTTCCCTACTACTTCAGCTTATTTTGATGATTCAGGAGAGCCTACACATTATGTAAATTGAATAGCAAATATGAATTCCTATTGACAAGACAGGAGAGGTACAGTCTCTCCTGTACAGAAAAAATGTAAAGCATGTGCCAAATAATAAATAATTGAAAGGGACCGAATTGTCGGAAAAAACTGGTTAATAATTTGTGACTGATGTGTAGTACTATTGTAATAAAGAAAATTTATTTTTTGTGTATTGTGTGTCATAGAATAGACACATAAATGTGAAGGTCCTATTTAAAGCACATATATTAAAAAGCCCCAAATTGACACTTTGCTCACACGTGGGTGCTGGTTAACTGATGTTATCCCCTCAGAGCAGTTAATAGAGAATAAGATACAATGGCAACATGTGAACATGTGAACTTTCTCTTTTCCTGAATCTTGTATGTTTTTGTTTAAAGAAGAGCTGCAATGTGGGTTGAAGTGAATTTATTTGAGCAAGTCTGATTGAGATTGGATGCAGCCCAATAACACTTGTTATGTCTGTGACAAATTTTGAGCAGTCACACTTAAATTGTCACAAGAAGTGGGCTTCTCTTGTATATCAAGGTTTCTAATGGATTTGCATCAGCAGAAATGAAGTGGAAAAATTCATATTTTTAATCACTGGAATCAACTTTATAAAGTAAAGCATTGCCATCTGTTAGCAGTTTTATGCTCAAAGCCCCCCTGGTTGGGAAGAGGGAGACGCCCAGTGTGTGCTAAAACTGTTAGCTTGGGGAAGCCTTCACTGGCATTTACCAAAAGTGCCTTTTATGACCTGGAGTATTTCAGTACCTGGGAGCCCAAAGCTGTGCATTTTTTTACTTCAGAATATGTGTGCTACCTTTATTTCATAAACCAAGCTGAATTTATGCCTAAAGTGCAGTGACTTTGAGAATATCTCATTAAAACCCTAGTTTTGTAACAGCCCAGTCTCACAGATATGTTTTTAAATGTCTCACGGGTTGTTTCATGCAGCTTGTGGGTAGAAGGCAGGCTGCAAATCCGGTCTGTGAGCATTTCACCCCAACAGATCTGGATTGCCCTGTCTGCAAGTGAAATGTTTTCCAAGGGTAGATCTGAGGTGCCAGCCACAGTCTGCCTCACATCATTCCTTCTGTAACTTCAAATTAAGCATGTGTTTAGTTTCCCAATGATTAAAGTGCTGAAATATTGATATTATAGATGCAGTATTTAAAAATTGCAAATGAATTATTAAGCTGAAACTTTATACTCTTCCTCCTTCAAAGCTGAAGCCTGTGGTGAATGAATTGCTTTTAACAAGGCCACAGTTGTGTGTTAGCCTGAGCCAAAAGTTTGACAAGATACATTAGAAAAGCACCTAATTATCCTGTAATTCAAACAGTATTATGGAAAGCATTTTCTTATTTAGACTCTCTTACAGTGTTTACTCATCCCTCTGCAAGTTCACCAATGCATCATTGTGCCCTTGCCCTGGTTAATTTGTGCAAACGTGGCTTTGAAGAACACTTTTAGGGGATGAAGGTTATTAAGGTTTGACAATTTAAATGATGTTTACTGATGTACTGCCATTAGGGTTAGACATTCTATATTACAGTGAAAAGATATTTTTTCATGCATATTTTGTGGGGCTTTTGTAGTGTCAGAGCGCATCTCACTTTGTGCCCTGCTAGGGGTGGGTGGCTGGGTGTTTTGGGGTTTCCTTGTGCTTGCTGTTTTTCCATGGGATTTGGGAGTTAATGTTACTCTCAGCCTCTGGGAGTTCTATTTTTCTTCACTTGGAGGAATGAGGGATACAAAACAGCACACCTCTGATAGCAGCACATCTCTGTATTTACTCTGAATTTACTCAGATGTAAGTGCTGCACTCTTTCAGATTGTGGAATAATTTGTAGCTTACAGACGGTAAAATTTGGCTTTGAAAAATTTGGTTTTTGACCTTTCAGGAGAGTAGTGTGTGCTTCTATGTACTACAAATATTACAGTGTTACAAGCTCTTGTAAAATAGTTTTATCACAAATGTAAGGAGGTGATGGGGATGACTACAGCAGGATACACCTGCTGGGGAGTGGTTTATAACACGTAGCGCAGTAATTTTGCAAAAATTTAATAATGAAAGTGTATTCTATCATTCTCTGTTCCCATGACATTAAGCCCAGGAAATAAAGGCAGGCATTTAGTCCTTCATACTTCAGAACAGTCTGTTGAACCACTGCCTGGTGAGAATGAGTTGCCTTTAGGAGCAGTGAAATGACTGAACCTCTGAGTCTCTTTTTTTTTTTTTTTTTTTTACCCATGATCTTCCACAGCTATTGCTATTTGTTAATTCATTTGTAAAGCAGGTGTCCTATCTGAAATTTTCTGAACAACCCATCTAGTCAAAGATAAAATCAGATATGAAATGGCTGCACTGTGAAGTACAGAAAACTTTTATATACAGTAAAATTTACTGATAAAACTGGTGGTAGGCTTAATAAAAGGCAATAGATGAAAGGCAGCATGTAGTCTCTGATATATATGAGGGAAAGTGATAAAAAATGGTGGCTTGTAAAATACTCTAAGGAGGTCTTTTCCTGCATTGTGAGGAGCAGCTGGGCTTTGCGTGCTTCAGGGCTCCCAATCATCCTCCTCAGAGCTTTAGATCCGGGGGGAACAGCATTTGGAGAAATCCAGCTCCAGAGTGGCAGCATCCTAAAGCCTTCCCCATTTTGAGGTGGGGTTATCCCACAGGATCCTCCTTGCTCCAGCTGTGGGACTGATGGTGAAGCCTTCACAGACACCTGCAGCTCTGCTGCCATGCAGGGAGGAGCACTGGCTGTAGGACCAGTCCTCAGCAGTAGGAGATTATTGTCACTTGAGCTGTAGCAGCTGGTTTGAGTTTCTGCAAACTCTTGTGTATGGAAGGGTTGAACTCACACCAGTGTGGTGGCAAATATGTGAGGGGGCAGAGAATGGGAGATGCTGGATGTTCTTCCCTCCATGGAAAGGGAAGCTTTGAACAGAGGTGTGTGCTTTAGTATATACAGGGCATTTCTTTGGAGAGTTGAAGTTCTCTGACATTGCAAAATAATTGCATTAATGTCTCTTTTTAAGAACAGAGCAATGTTGCGAGAGAAGATTATTTGTGTTTTATGCAAAGTTTTGATTTGAGTGTAAAGTGGTAAAATATTTGTAGTAATTCTCCATCTGTAGTGAACTTATAACCAGTGACCCATCTGTTTCTAGCTGCTGCTTTGAAACTTTCAAAGTGCTGCATCTCAGCCAGAGCCAAGACAATTGTGCCTTTATAAATTCAGAGTTTTGCATGATGCATTTAGTTAAAGAAGTGCACCTGATTTACTGGGTTCTTTTTTCCACCCCTGTACTGTAATGTTTCATGGAGTTTATTAATAAATAGCTTTTTGTTACTTTTTTTGCTGAACATTCAGTTTTTGGGGAAGAAAGCAACCATTTCTAATAAAAGCAACTGATTGTGCTTTGTCTTGCAGTTGTGACAGGAGCTCTGAACTGCTTGAAGGGAACAGTGCTGGGCCTTGTTATTAGCATGGAAAACCATAATTATGTTTGTTGAATTTGAAGTCTGAAGTTCTTAACTCAAAATCCAAGGTTTTTTTTTTCTTTTTGCCTAATTTATGAAAACCTCATGGGAACTCATCCTTCTATCTTCTTTTTGGTTCCCCCCCATCTGCATCATCACAGTTTTGCTCCATTTATTTCCAAAGTTGTTCTTGTCTCCTCCTTTTGCTTCCCAATACCTAGAGTTCAAACATAAAAAGTTCCTTTAGTACTGCTTTTATGGGCTCTATTTTTGATTTTCAAAGTTTTCAAGGATTTACCTGCACACCAGACAACCTCTTACTCATTTTCATTTTTGTCTTCCAGTCATTACAATAATGAAAGAATTAGGAAATGCCTCACCAACAGCATAAGCCATCAAGTCCAAAGATGTAAACACATTACAGTTTCACCCAGTGTCAGCTTTGCCTGCTCCACCAACATGCTATTTTACACCAGACTTTGGAAATCATTTAGTTGATTGATACAGCAATAAAAATGCACTTAATAGCAGCCAAGATAAAAAGCTTTGCCTAACATTCTTCCTCATGTGATAATGATCCTCACAACATTCCAGACCTTCTTAAATGATGAAAGTATTGTACATAAAAATGCTGGTGGAAAAAAACTCCCTGCCCTCTGACAATCCCTGCTAGGCTGAGATGACCAATTAAGAAAAATTTCCTGTTTCCTCCTGTGACACCTGCCCATTGCAGGAGAGTTTGGAATGGAGTGAAATGAGAGGAAATGAACTTTAGAAAAGTGTACCAACCTTTTTGGGGGTGCAGTTATTTCCTGCTGTGCACTGATCAGAAAAGGTTAAACAGCAGTCAAAATAAGGCTGAATGTTGCATGATCTATATTTATTGTAAGTTTGGTTGAGCAATATGATTATTACTTTGCCATAAATATTTTATGGGTTTTTCTGTCTCCGACTAGATGCAAATGTGTACTTTCTCTAGATAAGGGGCTGGGTGTGGAAACACAAAAATGTGGATGGTTGAAGTTTTCTGTTGAGGCAGTTTTCACTGTTTCAGGCAGTCCCCTGCAGCCATGGCCATTGTGGGATCTCCTTCCCTGGGGTCCAGTGAAAATGAGGTGTTTGTTCCCCTGTACTGAGCTGCATTTCATGGTGAAGAGCAGGGAATGAGTTTGGAGCTGCTGTGTGTGTCTTAGGAACACATTATAGGCTGTGGAAAATATTGAATGAAGGGTTTAAGAGATTATATGTATGAAGGAGAAAAGAATCAATTTAAGATGGAGAATCAGGGATTTTGCTATGCTGGTGCATCCAGTTGATCTCTGCTGGTAGAATATTTCTTGCAAGATTGGGGCAGTTAACATAGAAACTGTTGAATATTAGTGGACCTTTTCTGAGGGGCAGAGACAGACTGAGAATAGCACTGCTAGGGCAGAACTGTGGATTAAATCTGTGCTAGTTAATTAGGAGCTTAATGTTTGGTGTGGATGGGTAATGGCATGATTGCAGAAGTGAAAATCACAATTTAAACTCAGATTCAAGGAGTTCTGACAGTTTGGTTTCTGCTCAGAAAGCTGTTCACAATGGAAGGCACGTGCATGCTTTTCCTTTTCCTTTCTAACCTGGTTTTCCATCTTGTAGTGAATTAAGGCTTCCCCCATCTATCCCCATGAACCTGCCCAGTTTTCAGCATTTTGTGGCTCAGCAGACCATTTTGGTATCTACTTTTCAGGGCTCAAAAACATTCCATGCAATTAATGGGATATGCCTCCTGAAAGTAAGGATTTCTGAGGTAATACCTACAAAATACCCTTTGAAAGGTGGCTTAAATGTGGATATTCCCACAGAAAGAGTGGGAGAATCCAGAGCTTTATGTAAAGACTGTCTTTAGCCTCAGCTGTGTCTGTGTGGTGAAAAGGGAGCTTCTCTGGGCAGAAGGTCCATGACCTGGGTGCTCCCTGCTTGCTGCTGGAAAAGCTGATTGCTCTCAATTAACCCTTGAGGGCCTTTGTGGCCAGTCAGTGCATGCTCCTACCCACCCCATCCTCCCAGCAGTAGTGTTTTGTTCTTACAAAAATACCACAGGTATCTATTACGGGCTTGTCTCCAAGTCCTGACGCCTAGTCAATAAAAATTAGTTATGTGTGATTCCTCCTCCATCTGCACTCTCATTTAAGCCAGTTCATAGAAAATCTCGAACAAAAGTGAAATTGCAGGGCTGTAGGTGGCTGCAAATTCCCAAATATCAATAGAGGACATTTAAATATAATATTTTGCCCTTTGAAAACACTGGTTCACTTTTGTTTCTACACTACCCACTACTACAAGGTGATTTCCATTTCATAGGGAACACATGACATGCCCAAATGTGGGCTTGGAAAAACTCTTCCCTTTGAACTGATATTTGTGGAGTTGAGTATCAAACCAGAAGGAAAATGCCTGAGGTGTTAGTGTCTAATTGACACTGAGTCACACTGCAGGCATAGAATTTTTCTTTTTTTATCGTAAAAATACAGAACAAGTATATCTAAGCATTCCAGTGACTTTCACAGGCATTGACTCAGACTGTACAGTGTTCCATTTTGGGATGAAGTAGTATTCTGGTTCAGAACTGGCACCAGTCATATAAAAAAAAGAAAAGTACTAAAGTACTTAACCTGCCCTTAAAGTAGCTGCTGTGCAGAATTATCTGAGACTTGAGGTCTGAAGCGAGCGAGTATCCTGTTCTTAGACCTCTTCATATATGAATAAATAAATAAATAAATAAATCTCACTGATTTATTAGTTCTGAAATGTTTAAAGATCAAGCAGCATTCTAATTGTTGCAGTTCATAATTGACAAGTGTGATTACCATCACAACAGTGGTTAATCCAGATGCTGCTGCCAGTGCAAGGCTTGGTGGGTGTATGAGCTGCTGCAAATAAATGGACAAACACAGGCAGTGCTGGTTTATTAGAGGAAGCTTTAAAAAAAAAAAGTATTTGAAGTTAATAGGTATTCTATACCTTGCAAATGAGTATAAACTACTGTTCTGGGACACAAGGTGCCCAGTCTTGGGTGTCCAGTGTGGCTGGAGAGTTTAAGCATCACTGCCTTGAGCTAAGTGCCTTGATCCAAGATGATTTTGGTATTCTTTCCAGAGAGTAGAAATTAAAATATAGAATGTATAATTTAAGAAGTGGTTCCCCATCCTTCTCTACCCATCCATGCTACCCTTCACCGAGCTGAACAGTTCAAACTTGTGAGGATATGGAGCCCTGCTGGATGAGTAGAACAGCAGAAGCAAAAAATAAGGTTTGGCAGTTAGTGAATTAGCACTGGAGATGGGAAATTATTGCCATTTCAGTTCTTAAGTTGTCACTGGAAAACAGGATTAGAGGGGGAAGGATTTCTCTAAGCCTCAGGAAAAAAGCTTTTGCAGTGGAATATTGAAGCAGGAAGAAATGCCTGTATTCTGTGCTATTAAGCACACTTACCAAATTGTTCAGTGCCAGTCACAGTTGGCTCCTCTGATGTTTCTCTTATGTAATTCCTAAGAACAATCAGAGGAAGCTGGTTTATATGAAGTCAGCCTGTTCCCACTGTGGCTCTCCTTGGTGCCTGTGAGGGGCTGATGGCAGTGAAGGTGTCCTGGCTCTGGGTGCCCCTGCTTGTACCTGCTGCTGGAAGGCCTGTCCTGGGGTAAATATCCCAGCAGAAGGGTCATGCTGGCTGGCATTCTCCTGATCTGCCTTTTATTCCTCTTTTTTTTAGGGTAGTTTCTTTCCAGTTTTTGTGTGGCATATCAGATACTGGGTCTCATTCATCAGAACTACAAAATCCTTAAACAGTGTGGTGTAAGGAATAGTGGGATGTTGTCTGTATTGTTTGGAAACAGCTGTGCAAACAGACATCCAGTGTAGATTGACTAGCTAAACATTATTTCTCAAAATTGAACATTTTTCAGAATGCTATTGTGGAATTTGGAACATGCTGTATTATCTTGGTTAAATGCTAGATGGTAAATCAAAAGGCTCTCTTAAGGAGGAGCAAGTGGGGCTAAACCAGTGGCAGTGATGAGATGTTCTCACAGTGATTGCTTGGGTTCTCAGGGGAAACTGTGGGGAGCTGTGCAATGGAAATAAATCACATTGTGGCACCCATCAGTGTGCTGTGTATTGCTTTTCTTAAGCAGGGCTTGGAGTAGGGAGCATTCTAAACCCTGAAAGGCTCCTGTCTGGGCAGAGAAAGAAAAGGAACACCTTTAGGATGACAATAGAGAGACAGTGACAGAATGGGGAAGAGAATAATTTGTTTTACCAGCACCGAGGTGGAGGTATTCTAAAAATGTATAAAAGAACAGAATAAGGTGTGTGTACATAGAATCCATTCATAGGGACTTCTTATTGTTTTTACCTTCCAATCTCCATGTTAATACCTTTGGGTGAAAGAATAAATAATTATTTGTGCTGTGGAGAAATGGTTTTTGGACTCATTTTAATGGGAAGTGTCACAGTGTTGTGGAAGGGAAAGAATTAGAGGTGTTGTGTTAACAGGGTTGGGAAGCAGAGGCAATAGCCCAGAGAGCTATTTTGAGACTGGGTGATTTCACCCAGGAGGAGAAAAAGGCTGCACAATCCCTTCCCCAACGAGCTGAATACAGAGGAGCCAGAAGGAGCCCAAAGATCAGCTCATTCTTCCACTTTTAACACAAACTGGTTGTTTTAACTCAAGTATTAACAAAAAAAAAGATTGGAAAATTCATGCAATTTGTTTTAATTTTATAATTTGGAATAATTGTGATCAATAAGTAGGCTGCCTTTTGCTTATAAGCTCTCATCACCAATATAAATTACTTTGTATTGTTCCCCTGGGGTTTTAATTGCATTAAGAAATGATTGGCCCTAATAAACTTCTCCAGTCTGTGATAATTATAATCAAATAAGATATCCATATAAAAGCACAAAATTATGCTGGAGCAAATGCAATCTTGATCATTAATTAGTGAACCATCAGAGGCCTTGCAGATGGTGGTAGTTTGGTGGTTTCAGAGTGAAGCCTGACCATTGCAGCCCCAGCTGTGTGTTGCAAATTTCTCTTTCAGTTATTCCTGCATCAGCAGACACCTCTGGGTGTGTTTGTATGCATGTGCTGCATGTAGTTCCCAGTTGTTTTTCATATGTGGAAATGTCACCAGGAAGGGTTTTGTTGTTTCCATAAGACTGTGACCCTGCACAGTGCTTTACAAAGCTGAGAAATGGATAAAGCTGCAGTTCATGGCAGGTAAAATATAGAACAGCAGTTCACAGGTAATGGTAAAGAAGAAGCTTGGCATAAAGCAGTGTCTTTCTGTAGAAACTGCTGAATTTTTGGGGTTCTGTGAAGCAGAGGAGTTTGTGTTTGGTGGCAGATTATGCCATGTTTCAGTGGCAACATAGGAAAATGAAATTTCTTTCCTGTGATGGTGGTGAAGCACTGGGACAGGTTGCCAGAGAAATTGTGGATGCCCCTGGAAGTGTTTTAGGCCAGGTTGGAGCAATGTGATCTAGTGGAAAGTATCCCTGCCCATGGCAGGGGGTGGAATGAAATGGTCCTTAAGATCCTTCCAACCCAAACTATGATTACATGAAATGGATGAATGAGGAGAGAAGGAAAAATGAAGTGATCTCTGTGTTTGGCAGCTAGCAGTGAAATCAAAGCTGTGCTCTGACTGTGCTGGGCCACCACGTTTGGTTTTTGTGTGGCCTCCTCACAGGACAAGGTGGGAGAATTGATGCTTTGCAGCTCTGGGCATGTTGATTCCAACCCAAGTTGTTTCCATTTCAACATGGAAATATTTGAAATGAGGTGCAAGTTTAAAGGCACAATATGCTTCAATATCTCTGGAGTCCTTGGAGGAATACTGGACCTACAAAAATGGATCCAAAGTGTTACCAAAGGCAGGTGAGCTCATCTGCCAAACTCCTGTGAAATGCTGCCATCAAAAGTGTTGAGAGTACGGCTTTATTTACAAAGAATGCCAGCCAGAACTAAAGATCAGGAGCATCATTAGACCAAATTATCTTAATCTAATGACACATGACTCTCTTGTGAGAGGTATCAAGATAGAATGTGACATTTTTGTCTTACAGTAAGTTCCCCTCTAGTCAAATGGGCATCACAGCTGTCTTTGAGTTGCAGGAAGACTTTGATTCCTAAATCCCATAAAGTGGATTTAGGTCCCAGTTTGCCTTTTATTGATTAGAAAGTTAAATTTAATTGCTTACACAGTGTTTTTTTCCTATTTTACACATTTTATCAGTGAAATTCAGGCCCGCATCTTTGACTTCAAACAATTCTATTTACATAATCAGCACATTTACCACTCTCCCTCACAGTTTACATATTGGTTGAGCTTGTCTGCCTGCAATGTGATCTGACCACAATGGCTAACCACTCCTCAGAGATAATTTACATTATTATTGCAATATGGATTAGGCATCAGTGGGAAGCGAGTCTGAGTCGATACGGAATTCTTTCCTGTGACTTCTTGAAAGAAATTATATAACAGCCTGATACCCATTTGGAAATTCAAGGAAGCTACTGGAAAATGTTTCTTGGCAAGCTCAAGTTCATCAATGAAACTTAGCAATTAGTTCAGCATCCAAAATGTAGGAGAGAGTTAAATGAAAAAAAGTAGTAATGAAATGAAAAACAGAGTAGGAATGCAGACTCTGTTGAAAAAAAGTAGTAATGAAATGAAAAAGTAGGAATGCAGACTCTGCTCACCTCCAATTGACAAAATAGAGACCAGTTTGTCCCTGTTTCCCTTTGGAAGATGATGCCATGGGTGTTTCTGTCAAGTGTCCACTGGTCCTGACACTGCAACCCCTCTGAGTGAAGAACATGGATGTTGCAGGAGAGATATTTATTCTTGCTGCAAAAGTGTTTTTCTCCTTGAGCTGGCAAACACATTCGCAAAAATAGACTGGAAAAAACGGAATTCTTGTGCCTGCCCAACCAATTTATTTGTCTGGGGCTTGAATTCCCTGAAGAGAGGAAATATGATGGATTCTGCAGGAAATAGCAGCTGTTCTTCCTCCTCCCTGGGGTATGGTGATCAGTAAACCCCCCTTACTTTTTATCAGTGTGATTGGCACCAGTGTCTTGTTCTAATGGTCCAGCTGTTGAATGCTGTAATCCCTGTTGGCCTGATGGCACATGGTGTTGTTACTGCTGCATGCCCTTTATTTATATTCTTGATGCTGAGTTAATAATTTAATGTAGCTTGTATAAGCAATTTCATTATAATTGAGTGATTTTGAAGGGTTTTTTAGGGTGACCATAAAAAGGTGTTTTCAAGCCTCACCAAAGTTTCGTTAGGGAAAAATCTGTTTTTCCCATAAATTATGAATATAGAAAGCCCTACAGACTTGTTGTTATGGATGGGTTTATTAACATATGAAACTTGAGAAGGGCTTTAGTACATCCTTAATCTAAGGAAAAATTTATAATATGTTCTGATTAGTTGGTATTTAAAAAAAAATTAAATCAATTTCTATCATAAGTCTCTTTGTTATGCATAGTGTTCTTCAGCTATTACATGTGAAATGGAATGAATTATTTGAAAAGATTAAGGTCTGTTGCAATACCAAAGACTCTGAACTTTGTAGTCAGGGAGCCATAGTGACTTGTTTTTCCAAGGCATTGCAGTATCTTATAAATGTAAAGACAGTGAGGGCTGACGCAAAACATCTTTATTTCTACTTCCTGAGACTGATTTATTCCCAGGACTCAGGATTTGAATCTGTTGCATTACAGCAGGCACTTGTGTGTTTACCAGTGTTCTGGCACAGTGCTCTGCCTGGGCTGCTCTGGCACAACCTGGTTCCCTGCTCCAGGTTCATTGCAGTCCTGGTGGGATTTGGGATTGCAGTTTCAGGAATACAAACACACAGATCTGTATGGGCTGAGAAGGACAGTCCATCTCTTAATATGAGTCCAGGTGTTGCAAGGCAAATTTTTTCTCCTCTTGGTCAAGGAGGAAGAGATAAATAAAGCCAGTTAATTAATAGTAGTGTGGCTGAAGCTGTGAGAGGGTCATCAGTGTTACTCCAGATCTAATCATTGCGGAGGAGGAGAAGAGTAATGCAGTTATTGTTGCACAGCTCCGACCTTGTACACTTTTCCTGTGTTACTGTCTCCTTGCTCCCATGCATCCTAAGGCTGGGGGTGTCACCCTGGGGAGGTGGTGGATTGTCAGCCTGGAGTCTTCTCCCAGGAGAAATGTGATGCTCATGTTGCTGGTTCCTTCTCTAGGATGCTGTCCTGAAGGGCCAGGAAAGTACAGGGCAATGTAGGAGTGCACACACTGTTTTATTCTCTCTTTATTGCAAAGTTTGGTGTGAGGCTTTCTGGACACATGGTGGGAAGCTTCTGCTTTCATAGTCTGGTGCAAACTGATGGCTTGTGGAAATAAATAAGGCTATCTGTGGCTATGGTGTGTGATCACACATCCGTCATTATCAGGGCAAAATTCTTTGGGCAGCAACTGTTATAACCAGGCAAATTTAGATAAATGGAAATGGTGACTGAGTAATCATTAATATTCTGTTTTTGCATGAGTAAAAATGACTGTGGAAAAGTATTTAGTTGCTTAGTTTGCCTGTCAAGAGTGTTTATTGGTTTAAGTTAGAATACTTGGGAGAATGGGAATATGGTTCAGTGAAGTGGTTTGGGAAGAGTGATGGGACAACAAAACTGGCTGATCTTTAAGTAAAAGAACCTATGACAATGCAGCTTTACAGTGACCAAGCTCAGAGTCAGGAGGTGTTTTCCCCTTCTCTGTTCTTCAGGCATTAAAGTAGAAACAGTTTAAATTTAGCATACCAGCTTTAAGAAAGGATTTTTAAAAAACACATCCTGTGAACAGTAAATATTGTTTAAAGAAATAGGATTTTTTGTTTGTTTTAAAAAGACCTGAAGTTTATGCAGATTATTAGCCATATACAGCCTGCTTTTGCTTTCTGTTTATGCTTTTTGGAACACCCTTTCTATATGTGCAGCAGTATCAAGATTAGATATAGACTAAAAATCTTTCTGCATCATCGCAGAAGGAATACAAGTCATTGAAGATCAATTTTCAAAGATGATGAATATCTTGAATTTCTAAACTTCAGATAGGGCAGACTGTAAATGTTTTAAACATGTAATGAATATGGATTGCATTTTCTTAGCTCCCTTTTCTTCATTGATTTTTGCATTTGACCAGTCATTTCTCTTTGTATATGTAAAATATGTGGCTTACTGTTCAAAGGATCCCAAATCAAATTGCCTTTATTTACCTCAGAATATTCTGAAATATTGTTATGGGAATCATAAGAAAGGAATAGACATTTATAATAGAATACTGTTTTCAAGTGGCTTCATTGAATTAAAGAATTCCTGGTGGAATTAAAACTCATTAAGTTTAATTAATTAACTAATTAAGAGCACTTATGTCAGTATCCTTAGTGGGAAAGCCAATTTTTTTTTATTTCACAGAAGTACCACTCTGATTTGTCTACAGCTGAGTGTTCCCCATCTGCTGTGGATGTATACAGGTTTCCTGTGGCTGGTGGATGGTTACACAAACTCTGCTCTGAACTTTGCAATTCTTTAAACCAGGGGAGAAGACCAAGAGCTGGATTTCCTTCTGGAAAAGCCCAGATAGCCCTTGCCATATCTTAAGGAATTTCTTTCTGTATCAGTTTATTGTTTTCTTGTGGTGATGCTGAATCTTCATGTCCTGGTTAATGAACCAGCTGGGGCATGCTAATGAGCTGGTTCATATGGAAACAGCTTACTCATATAAAAGCAGCAAAACTAAAAGCCACTTGAAATCTGTGGTTCAGGATTATTAGCTAAGTGTTTTTGTTGCCCTGTTCCCCAAAATCGCTCCTCATTCTGCCTGTCTGCATTCCTCTCAGGGGATTTGGAATAATTAGGTTACCAGATTTCAGTGTTTTGTCCATTGCCTGCCATAATCTGATCTTCAGAAGTATCCACAGCCTCCATCATGACCTCCATCATGGAGGTGTCTCCTGTGGGAAGGGTTAGGAGCTGGCTCCAGTATTTCATGGTATGGCAGTCATGACATTTGACATAAGCTCTGGTGTGTTGGATACAGACTGAGCAGGAAAACATTGATTGATTCCAAAATGTGAGCAAAATGGGATGATTTGGATATAAATATCTCACAGCACATACTTATATGTCTGTGTACTTAAATCTTTGACATCAGTTATGTACATTATGCACCATCACACATATATCCTTTTCCTTTTATGAAATAATTTATGATTTTTCTTAATCATATGTGTCTTAACCTATGAAGGGGAAAGGGATACTTGTCTTGGCTTATCTTTCCTGCCATTCCTGAGCTTGAGCAGGTGTTGGAAGGTTCCTTTGATAGCATCTCCTTTCAGTCAGGACTTTGGGCTCATCCACTCCTTTGATTAAACACTGGGGCAGCATCATCTCCTGTCAATATTTAGTAAGTTGAGGGATTTCAGGTGCTATCTGATGAACCTAAATGTGACCTAAATTGAACTGAAAGCAGCTGGAGGCAGGAATGGCCTTTTATCTTCTTGAATCGTGTTTGAAGTTGTGCTAGTTCTTTGAGGCGTATTTAAATTAATAACCACAGCATTATCTTGACAATACTGGTAGAGATAATGTGGGATTTCCATTATTCTGGCCTGGTTTTTGATCATTTCCCAGTTACAGTGAGGATGATGAATGAACATCGTCAAGAAATTATATTTTAAAACATTAGTTTTGCCATGTAGTGCCACAGGGGGCCAGAGATGATTACCAGGGCTGATGTTTAATTTAGAATTATCTAAAAATTTTTACTTGACCCCTTTATATCAAGGTGAACCTGAGGCTGGCTTAGTGTATGCAGGTATCTCAGGCAGTCATGACATCAGTGTAAGTGTTAGATTTATTGTGCAGGCCAAATTATCGTTTTATATATTCAATAGAACCGCTCAGGAGTACAAAAGAGGACTCCTTGCAGTTGGATTTTCATGCAAATATCTTTATTTGTAAAACAGTAGAACAGATAGGTGCTCTTGTGCAAATTACTAGCACTGTTTGTAAATATCTCTGCAAGTGAAAGCAGCAGAAGTGCCAGATGTGCAATTAGATTAGCACAGATATTCTACAGAAAGCTGCTTCTGTGAAACAGAAACAAGCTTAATGTGAAAATCTTTGCTTTTGAGAGCATGCATGCTATGCACATCATTAACCTGTTAATTAAATCTATTAAGGGCTGCATTTCTGAGGCCTTGTTAAATGATTACTTATGTGTAAGAACGTCTGTTTCTAAAAAATCTTCAGTTGCAAAGTGTGGGCTGGCACTGTGGTGGCAGATGCCTTTGTTTGGATGTGAAATACATGTACAGCATATGTGCATCCATATCTGATGTTTTCCCATGTCACCATTCTTTTATTTCAAAAAATCAGGGCATCAGATCTTTTATGGCAACAGTGACCAGATTTCCAAGTTCAAGATTGTTCATCTCTGCTCAGCAAACAGAAAACCTGAGTGCTGCCTGCCACATCTGGTAGTGGTTTTTGAAAGAGATATGAGGCTGTGCTAGCAAAACCAGCCTCAGGATTAGGTATTTATCAGCTGTTTAAACATCTCAGAGGAGGTGGTTTTATCCCTTGTGCTGAAGCTGTGAAAATGTGAGTAAAGGTGTCCATCTGTTAGGATTTCAGTGATAGATGAAGGCTATTCAGAAATGCAAAACCACTATAAATTCAGGATCCTGTGAGCAGAACACCTATCAAAGAGGCAGTGAAGATCTGCCAGTCTGGTGAGGCTGACCCCTGAGTAACTTCAGGGTGCAGTTTGATGTTTGAACACTTCCATCTTTGACTTACTGGAATTGATACTCTGCTTTCAGCTTTCTATATTTCAGAAGTGCAGATACTGAAAAAAGCATCCCAAACTCTGCCCCTTCCCCTAAAGTGCTTTTTCCCAGCCCAGACTGTGGGGTAACACCTTGCAGAACTTGCAGCTCTTGGGCTCCTGACACAATTTATGGCCCAAACTATGGTACTCTCTTTTCTGTTTATCCTTAAGCATTACTGGCTTTTGTTCCATGGAATCAATCTCAGCTGGAAGAGGAAAAAAAACAAAATTAGAACTAGTAGAAAATTTCATGGGTTAATACAACTCCTTCATATGATTCCTGGATCTCAGTCTGGCCTGATGTTCAGATCTTAATATTTTGCTCTCACTTACCTGCATGTGCAGTTGTTTGGAATGATGCCTGGCAAAATCTGCCTCCAGATGGGATGGAGATTTTTCTTTCTTCACATACTCATCCAGATATGATGTGCTTAGTTATATTTTGTAATTCTTGGCACAAGATTCCCAAGACTTTTCTTATCTTAACACCTGCAAGCCCAAACGAGGTAATGTAATCATGCTCCCTGAGTGCAAACTGAAGTATTTTAGTATTCTGTTCTGCTGTCAAGAAGCAGAATTTATGATGTGATGGGAGTTTATTTTGATTAGGACATTATTGTGTTTGTTTTGGCTTTCCTATTACATTAATTATTTCCCCCCTCCTCCAAATTTTATTTTTGTTAACTGGATTTAGCGCTTTTTTTTGTTGTTGTTTTGTTTTGTTTTTGTTTGGTTTTTTGTTTGTTTGTTTGTTTGGAGTTTTCTTTGTTTGTTTTGTTTTAGTATGTGCTATATGCCTCTCCTTCTTCCCTGAAAGAAAAACCACTGGCATCTCAGGACCTTTCATCCTGCTATGCACTGGAAACTGCAGCTCTTTGAGAGCTCTTAGAGTTCTTTGCTCAGCCACCCTCCTGTCAGCAGCCAGTGCTCCCAGTGTGTGTGGGACAGTGAAATTGATTTACTGCTGGAGAACACTTACATTCCACATTTTGGCATCGCTTCTCATTGGATTTATTCCTGCACAGCTATTTCCACACAACACAGAGGGTTGTGCTTTTCCAAAATGCTTTCCCTTGAGAATATGGAGTGTCTAGAGTAAATGGAAATTTAATTATTAATAATTGAAAGGGGATAACTAAATATGGACTGTAAAGAAAGTGAAAATGCCCAGTAAAAGCAGTTTGTAGAGTTCTACAATAACCTCTGTCCAGATTTTATAGAATTGATAATGCACATGTTTAAAAATAGAACTTTTCATATGAATTAATTATGCTGTTGCCAGGGAATCGTTATTATAGGTGTTCTCCATCTTTGCAGAAATACTAATTAGCAGCAGTTGGGCTCCATGGGGCTCCTGCCCATTGTATAGCTCTTCTATAATGTTTATTAGGAATAATGAGTGGCCCATATGGTTGGGAAGGTATTTCTGTAGCAGTACATGATGTCTGTGTTTTACCTTTCCTGTTCCGAGTGCTGTGGGCAGCCCCACTTCTGCTCCAGAGCAAGGGGACAGGAGCTGCTCCAAGTGGGGCTCACCAGAGGTCCCACCTGGAGAATTTCCCCAGGAGGACACATCTGTAGGTTCATCACCTCTGCAGGAGGCTGAGGGACAGGTGAAGCAGCTCCTCTGTTTCACCCCAGCCAGACCTGGTAGCACCTCCACGTGCATCTCCAGATTTCCATCCCTTTACCATCACATATTGATTGCTGTAGTAGCTGAAAATGTATGTGGGCTTCTGGGCTGTGGTGGGTTATAAAATATGTGAGTTGGAAATAGGAATGAAGCTAAGCAGAAAAATTATAGTTCTCCCTTAAAATGATGTCTGGAGGGGGATGCGTGCGTTTCTGTGATAATGTGTTTGTGAAGTAAATTTGGACACTTCAGAAAGGTTTTGCAGGTGTGCAGATTGCTATATTATTTCACACCTTTTTTCTCTGAAACAATTTTTTAATTTTGCTGTTATTTTAATGAACAAACATAATTTAAGCTTCATGAAAGAGTAAGAAAATTAGAAACTGCAGTTGCCACAATTTGGAAGAGGGGTTGGGCTCTATCTTTGTTGTTTGCTGGGTAATGAATTCTTACAGAACTTAAAATAAGAATTCTCTGTGTGTCTTGAAGCTCGAATAAGCAGATGTTGAGCAGCTGCCAGTGCCTCCCCCAGCTGTCCCACCAAGGCCTTGTCTCAGAGCAGTGAACCTTTGGCAGAAAGTTTCTTGCTGTGGTTCCCTCAGGAGTCCATGAGTGCCAATCTTCCCTGTGCATGGGTTCTTCCCTGTGAGGGAGGTGAGGCCCTGGCACAGGGGTGCCCAGAGGAGCCATGGCTGCCCCATTTCCCTGGAAATGTTCATGGCCAGGTTGGACAGGGCTTGGTGTTACCTGGTCCAGCAGAAAGTGTCCTTGCCCATGGCAGGAATGAGATGGTGTTTATGGTCCCTTCCAACCCAAACCATTCTGTGGTGTGTTTGTTGAGGTTCCTTGTGAAGATGCAGATGAGGTGGACTCTCCAGAGCTGAGAGCATCCCAGCTGGGCTCTTAGCAGAACATGGACATACAATGAAATGCTTCAAGCAGGCTTTGCATGCTTGAAAAATATCTCAGAGTGACTGCCTCTGTGAAGGGCAGCAAGGGAAAGGCAGTGTGTGGGAAAAGCAGAAATAACTCTGTGTGAAGCTTGCTGGTGTGAAAGCAGTGGTGTAAGGAGCTGTATCCAATTGGAGAGACTTCTGAATCACCAAGTTCCTGGAGCCAAGTAAGAAACAACCTCATTCACAATTCTCTCTCTCTTCCTTCTACTTGCCTGCAAATATCAGAGTGGACCTCCTCAGCTTCTTGTTTCATTGTGCTTGAAGGGATCTGCGATTTCCTGTAGACTTGGGAAAAGATTGAAGTGTAACTGGGAGCTCAGAAGAAGATGCTGCTGAGAGGGGTGTCCAGCAATGCCCAGGATTTCCCCACAGCCCCCACTGGTAAACTGGTGGTTTGTGTTACAGGAGGCGCTGTGTAACCCACCTCGCGTTGATTCTGGGTTTGGTTTTATTTCCCACTGAGAAATAACAGTTCCTGTTGGGGATTACACACCCCAGGGTCAAGCTGGAGTGACTGAAGAAACATTTCTTTTGCTCTTAAGGTTACATTTACAAACACCTTACAAAGGCTATTATGTTTTTAAAAGAACTGGTTTCCATAGATGTTTGGAATTCCAAAAAGGCCAGTTTGATTATAGCTATTTATAATCCAGCACTGAGGTGGTTTTAATCTCATACGCAGTAAACAATTTAGAGTTGTAATCTGTTGATAAAATCTATTTATTCTTTTTGTTTTTCAACGCACAACCTTATATACATTACTTATTACTAGGTCTCATATCCTATTTTCCACTGCTGTCGAGGCCAGAAATCTGTTCTCATAGACCCTCAAAATGTGTTGGATGAATATGACAGAAATGTTTTGGACTATGTGGGGGTATTTTTTATTTTTCTGTTTTTAATTGAGAGTTGAAAGGAAAGAATATTTTTCCCTGGGCTGTCTCCGGGGTGTGGGCACATGATTGAGTAGCTCAGCTAATACCATTTACATTAGTTCTTAATATTGGGAAATCCTGCCTTCCAGTGCCAAGGGGTTAGTAAATCTCTGTATTTTCATAAACAGCAGTGTTCATTACATTCTGCTGCAGAATGTCTTTCTTGCTGGAGTGTGTCTAGAGTGTTACAGCATATGGATAATAAAGAAAAAACCTGAAATGTAAAATTGGAACAAACTGCTGCATGGCTGTAAGTCACTAAATTTCACATTTATTCAGATCTGAAATAAGATGAATAACTAAGCTGCTGAATTGCTCATTTGTGTAGGTCATGAAAGTTTAAAAAAGTGCTGCATATATTTAAAATTAATCCCAGGAATCAGAGGAATTTTTTATGCCCTGTATGACACTCAGCAAATAGAACAATAGTCTTTTGTATAGAATCTTTCATTCAGATTATAGTACAAAGGGATTTAATGAATTGCTGTTAATAATAAATAGGAAAATAATTGAGACAGTTAAGAATAGGCAAGGAAAATAATCTCTATTTTACCTGAGATGTGGCAGCAGATGCAGGGCAAGGAGACAGAAGGGCTCTTTCAGAAAGCAAGGGAATGGGCAGTTCAGCCAACTACAGCCATACTAACATTCCTGTGTATTATAAAATACTGAAACATCCCAGATCTGGTGTCCTAGACTCCAAAGATTTTAGCCTGTTTTGTCTGCAAGAAAATATGTGGCTGTAGGATCCTTATCTAAATCTTTAGAATTACTTTTCTTGGCGTAATGTACCAAGAGCCCCAACGCCTTTGTATCATGCCAAGAAAAGAAAATATTGGTGAGGAGCTATGTTGCAATTTGTGTGATCTTCAACAGCTTTGGCATATGAGAAATAAATATACCTCAAAATCTCATAAAACATGCATAATTCTCATAAAATTACATTAAAATTACATAAATCTCATAAAACCTTCTCATAAAACAACCAGTTATTCTGGTGAAACATATTCAGTGGAATTTATTTTTTCTGTCTTACTAATAGTGGAGATTAATTAGCTGTAGTGTCATTAGGAGTAAGGCTCATGTGTTCTCTGAGTCTGTTGTTACCTGTTCTCAGAATTCACAGGCTGAGCTGGAGCTTTGCACTTCCCATAACCATGCTCTGGTGGAAAGATGACATTCAGAGGGCTTCAGGGACATTTCAAAAAGAAGTATTCAATTAAAGTGGATGCTGCAGGGATTTTGGGGAGTTATGTCCCGTCTGGTGGAGTAAGTCCTCACTAAATGAAGTTGTACATCTTTGTTATGATGGATAAGAATTAGGAGATTCTGTTAAAAAACAAGTTTTTAAGGTCTTGAATGATTGCTCCTAAATTTGATACTTAAACTGAAAGAGAGGGTAAAAATGGGTAGAAAATAGGACTATTCCAATGGTTGTCCATTAATTTTTTCAGTGTTCCTTCACTGGAGCGTATCTCTTATCTGATACAAATTAGTAACACAATATTCTGTTTTACTGATTGCTCATCTTCTGCTAAGTTTGCAAATCAGAGCATAGCAACAGGGACAGAGTCATTGTGGGAGATGCTTATTATTGAATGAATTCTCCCACGGTGAAATGGTTTCAATTAAGCTAAAATGTCACAATAAACAGAGCATAATTATTCTAGCAGTTCTTATGAAGCAATAATATACTTACTAAGCAGCTCTTACTGGGATTCCTCTTGTAAGTTTGGTGTTCAGTGGTGTTTTGTTTTGTCTGTGAAGTGTAATTATTATCTGTATAGCCTGCTTGCCTTGTGTGTGTGTGACCTGTGTGTCAGAGAGCAGATGTCACTGCATCCTTTCAGACACAATTATGGTGCAGTTCTTGGTAGGTCTTGAAGGCAGGAAAAACAAATCAGTGCACAGTGCATCAAATAAACTCCAGTTGCTGTGTTATTGCATGTTTTGAAAGGGGTTAGAGAAGCTGAATGGGGTGATAGTACAGCTCTTTCTGGCTGATCAAAGATGAGAAACAGAACAATGTGTAATTTTGCTTTAACAGATTGTCGTGACTTATTAATCCCTTTCATGTCATTGCTTGTAGTGTTACAGATGCTCTGAAAGAAACAGTGGGATGTCTTTGTTCACAGTTGTTCACAAACAAAGACGCCTCATCTGTCTGTCACGTTTTTTGTGTGAGCCCAGTAAGTTTTGTTTCACTTCTCATTTTTGGAAATAGTGATTTGGTTGAACTTCTCTTTAGCTTGGTTGATAATGGATTTATTCATGCTGCTGTGTGTTTATTGGTACTTTGCAGATCTCAGTGGTATTTATTAGTGAAAACATTTTTTTTTGCATCCTGCTGGAGAAAGCCTTGCTTTGAGTTAGATGCTCCTACATGGAGAAACCCAGGTGGAAAAGGACCACGGGAGCTCATCTGGTTGAACCTCACCACAGAGCAGGTTCAGCATTGAATGCACACCCTGAGGTTTCTCAGGGTTTGTTCAGTGAGATCTTGGAAACCTCCAGGGAGGAGGTTCTGTTGCCTGGGTTATCCTCACAGCAGTGAGGTTTTTCCTTACACCCAGTTTGGAGCCTCCCTGTTTCCATGTACATCTACAGTCTGTGTCCTGCTGTGATGAGATCAAACATCCATCCAGCATCTGATCAGGGTACAATACATAGGAGACAGACTGTCAAGCCTTTATCTTCATATGTTTGTACTTTCTGTAGACAGATCACTATGAAATTAATTTCCTCTTATTTAGTCTCCTTCTTTAATTACCAGTGGCCTTCCATTCTAGATGGGGAGTTGTAAAGCATGCTTCTGCAATTCAGGCTTCTGATGTCTAAATTCCAGTGGATTTATAACACAGTTAATATTATAATTCACCTTGTGCTGAGATGTTTCTTTTAATTGACTCAGATGGATTTTGAGAAAAGTGTAAATTTAATATGAGCCTTCTAAAAATAATTAAATTCTAATTACAAAGCGGACTATTGACTAGAAGTATTTGCAGCTTTCTCCTCATTTAAGCTACTGAACAGGATATTTAACCAAGCAGTGAAACATTGTGGATGTTTACTGCCACGTCCTGAGGAGATTGTCAGGAAGTGAAAAAAAATCTATAGTAATGGGTTTTGCATCTGATTTTTTAAACCTTATTTTTCATGCTTCTTTTTCTGGTATGCCAAGAGCAGGCTCTGTTTTTAGCATGTTTGCCAGGGAATAATTGCAAATTATAATGTGTCTAACGACAGTGTAATTACTTACAAGTTCTTGCTTGGTGTTTTTTTTTGTTTTGGTTTTTTTTTGTAATTTTTCATCCTAAATTCACATCTCACTTTAAATAATGGCCAGTTCTTGCTTTCTGGCTTCAGCTGAGTGTCTCTCTATCCTGTTAATGTGTGAGTGATCATTCTGCTGTTCATGAGTGGAGCAGTTCATGAGCAGCACCCAGGAGAGTTCTGTGCAGTGGGGAAAGAGCAGTGCTGGGTTTGATGAGTGATCTCTGCTACAGCTGCTTGGCATTCCTCCATAGCAGGGAGGGGGTTAATGCTATTGTAATGCAATTCACTGTCTTAAGATATAGTAAATCCTTGATTGGTATAATGTGTTTCAAGGTCCTATTGACGTGTCAAATTTCGTTCTGTTTAATGCTAAAGGGATTTTTAAAAAATTTTTGCTTTAAATAAAACTGGTGAAAATGGAACTTTGTACTGAAACTTCCACATCTCTAAAAACTAAACTGCCTTTGCTGAAGTGCTGCACAGAAATAAATAAGTTCACGATACAATTATGTAGTGATGCTTAATCATTGTTACTTTTCCCTGTTAATAAAAAGCCACCCAGGATTTGAGGTCTGAATTTTGACTGTTACCTTTAGATGACGGTAATTGCATAATCTGATGTCTGGTTTCAAATCTTGGTGCCAATAGAAAAGATTATTCTGTTAGATCAAGGTGAGGTATCAAGGACAAATGTTTAAGTTGTCAATGGAACTCTTCCCTGTAACTGAACTTCAAAAGCATATCTAAAGATTAAATTATTTTTCTTAGTTTTTAAGCACACTGGATTCTGCTGAAAGCCTGTCATTAATGTAGGACAGCTTGTAGAGCGCACTAAGTTTGATGCTGCCTTTTCCCAATCAAGATATCTGTCATGACTGAGTCCTTACCTTGGGCTGATGTCTTTTGGTGTGAAACAGAGGCATAAAAAGGACACAGATTTTTGCACATAGCCTGAGGGATTCAGCAAAAGCTGGAGCTGTCCAAACCTTGAGGACTCTGCCATCCCCTCTTGCCCCAGCCTGTCCACATCTGCAAAAGGTGCCTGACTGAGGGCAGAGCTGCAGCCCTGGCTTGGAAGATGGGGCAGGAGGAACATGGGATCTATTGGAAAAGAAGTTTAGTTATATCCAGTTCCTGTCTGCTTCTCTCCTTTCCTAAAAATAAAAACATCGTGAGTTTTTATTTATTTATTTTCATTTTTCATTACACAGTGTCAAGCCCCTGTCTCTGGAGGATCAACTCCTCTATTCACAGAGAAAGAACAATGGGATTGCCAACAAAACCACCATTGCCTGAAGAAAATACCTGGGATTATAATAGCAGCTGTTATGGGACTGGTTTTGGTTTTTGTTTGTGTTTGAACACCTAACTGATTCTGGTAGTTTTAAATTCAATTTAAAAAAAACTGACTGCCGTAGCATTGCTTAATATAAATTGACTTATTTGTTGCAAGTTCATTTTCTGCCTTGAAAAAACAGAAACTATAGGGCAGTTGCAGTGTATTTTCAGGCAAGAATTACATATGCAATGTTTGTACTGAACAAAATGGCTCTTTTATGAGGTATTGGAAAGTTTTTAAACTTAGAAACGAGATAACACCCCCTTGAGATGATCATCAAAATCCCTTTAATAGTTAAGATTCGGCCTGAGTGCTTTTCTCTAGCTTTGCTCTTCAGTTTGCCAGCAATTTTGTACTTTATAGCCCTCAGTATTTTTTTGATTTGGTGGATTTTTATTGAATAATATTTTCACAGACAAATCGTTCTATTTAGCCTTGTCTGATTGCTTTCACTTGTAAATCCTCAAGTAAATTTCATATGATTATGTATGTCTGTTGGTGTTCTCCAGAACTGAAAACTACATTGCTGGGTTTTATTTCGGTTTAATTTCTCCTCCTGAATGATGGCTTTGCCACATCTCACAGTGCCATGTGCTGCAAGTGGAAACGATTTACTCAGTGTACCTTGAGGGTGATTATTTTCATGTATTTATCCTCACTGTTTTATCCCTTTGGATGATGACTCTGCTGCTTCCCAGTGCAGTTTATTCTGTTGACTAATTGCTCTATTAAGACTGCTTTCCTCTTATCTAACTTGACTTTCTTTTCCTTTTAGATGATTGTTCTTTTATGATCATTTTTTTATTAATTTGTACAAATGAAATTAAATATTCATTTGGGATGAATTTAACTGCTGCAGAAATTAAAGGCTTGCCTTTAATTTGAAGCACTGTGAGGCATTTTCTTTTTTCCCCAAATTTCTCCAAGTGATTCAGTGATGTGAGTACACTGGGAGAAGCGACTCGCAGCCTTTAGGAAGCACTTAACCAGTTTTAGGGACAAGCTGGTAGTTATTTGCTTTTTAATACACGACAGGATATGGCTTATATTTTATATATGATTTATATTTTCTAACATGGGCAGATAACGATAGGAGAAGGGGGAACATATTGGAACATGGAACATATGCCATTAAAAGAGGCAAGATTTCGGCGAGAAGTTAGGAAGAAACTCTTTAATCAGAGGGTGAGGAGGCCCTGGCAGAGGTGCCCAGAGAAGCTGTGGATGCTCCATCTCTGGAAGCGTCCAAGGCTGGGTTGGAGGGGGTTGGAGCAACCTGGGACAGTGGAAGGTGTTCCATGGCAGGGGGTTGGAATGAGAAGAGCTTTATGGCCCCTCCCAACCCAAACTGTTCTGAGTTGATGGCTTAGTGGTTGTGTGATGTTCTGCTGGTGTCAGGAGGATCTGCAGGGCAGCATTGTGTGCTGTTTCTCATCAGCCCCTCTCTTGCAGGTCACTGGGGCCGCTGCATCGGGGACTGCGGCTCGGGGGGCATTCGCAGCCGGGCCGTCTGGTGCACCCACGCCGAGGGTTGGACCACGTTCCACGCCAACTGCGACCAGCAGGACAAACCCGAGAGCCAGCGGAGGTGCTTTAAAGTGTGCGACTGGCACCTGGAGCTGTTCGAGTGGGAGGTTTCGGGATGGGACAGGTGCGGGCTGGTCCCGGCTGCGGGCGCTGAGGCGGAGGCCGAGGCCTGTGTCACCGCTCAGCACGGGCTGCAGCGCC
>NW_005054298.1:4423429-4431927 GCF_000277835.1 Geospiza fortis | reverse complement strand
GCCCCATCCTAAAGACGCGGAGCTGGCGGGCAGGACTATGCTGGATTTGGGCTCGGACTCTGGAGAGCCAAGCACGGCCGGACTTGGCGGCTCTCATCCGCAGCAGCGAGCCGGGGAGGTGGAGATCGGGTACCAAACCAGGCAGGTGCGCTGTGTGCGGAGCGATGGAAAGCACGTGGAGCTGAGGTAAGGCTGATTCCCGCTCCGTGGCATCCCCGCTGCATTTGTGTGATGGAGCCCTGGCTCTGCCTGGCAGCGCCACAGTGAACGAATCCCATTCTTGAATTTTAAACGCAATTTTTAATGTGTTTTCTTTATGAGCCTTTTCTTGATTTAATTCCTTTCTAGCATATGTTGAAGATTTTGCATTCTTCTACGATTTGCGACTGTTTAAATTCATTTAATATTTTTTAATAATTCTCTTCTGGGTCTCTTTTTGTTTTTGTTGTTTTGAGGAAATGGAATTATATATCACTTTGTGCTGTTGCTGGGCCCTGGCTGTGGGAGAGGGAGGATCCATTCTCAGTCATGTGCTGCATATATTTGGTATAAGAGGCTGAGATTGCATCGGCTTAAACTCCTTCATTCTTATGAATCAATAAGTCTGAAATATTGTGAATATGCTAGAAGGTATATTTTGGAAAGAACTCAGTGAGTAAACCTGGGATTGTCATCCTGTCTGGATATAAATCTCAGGTGCTGGTAGACTGGCACGTCTACCTTGTATAGAGGTTTCTGATTTCTGTCCTTATCTAATGTTTTATCTTCTCTTTGTCCATATATATAGGTTGCTTTGCTGTAATTCAAATGTGAAGGTTACAATAATGTGCAGCAAATAATGGAAAGATTTATTCTTTCTATTTCTCACATATAAATTTAAGCTGAGCTCTGCTGTTTGACTTCAGGTTGGATTTGGGTATGTGCCAGTAGCTACAGATGACTGATAAATTGATTGACTTATGAGAAAGTCAGAATTTCTGGAGATCTTACTGTGTTCTGTTTTTCAACTTTTTTAGAAGTTTTTCACTTTTTTAGAAGTTCTTGAAAAATCCTTCTCTTGAATTTTGCAGAAATCAATCTGTTTCTCAATAATCCATAGCTCCTGGCACCTGCACAAACTCAAATGGCAGAGAGAAGGGGTTATTTTACATCCAATTCTCTACCCCCGTTAATTTCTGCAGTGTTTTTGCACACACACTGAGGTGAAAATATGAATTCTAACCTTTTTTCTTACCCACTCCTATTACACCCATAGCCAAGTATGAAGTATTTTTTTATCAGCTGGAAAAAAGTCAGGCTTTGTGAAATGTTCCAGCAGTTTCTAACATCTTGACTTTATTATTCATCTCTTATTATATGCTGATTCTAAATATACAGATTTTATGCTCATGTAGCTGCTTGACTTTAATGGAGTCACTTGTGATTTATTCCACAGTGTGACCAGCAGCAGCTTTATGTCTGTTAACACTTGTTAGCTTTCTCCTGCCTCTTGTATCTCATTTCTTATCAGAGGCTCTGGGAGGGCAATCCTGATTTTGTTAAAATTTTACTTACTCTGCCCTCACACACTCACTGCTATATTTATTCTACTAATGGAAATGGAAACTTTCTATAAATGTTTTCTGTGTTATATACTGAATTTCTGGATGACAGTGCAGAGTTTTAGTTTTGTGACTATCCCTGATCGAGCTGTCTTTTTCCTTGTTCCTTTCTGAGTTTTTTTGCTGATCTAGCCCACTTTTTGGGAGTGTACAGCTCCATTAGCCACCTCCTGGCAGTCTTTTTCTGCTGAGCTTGTGTCTCAGATTTACTGCAGAGCTGGGCCTGACCCATCCTTTACTCTTACTCTAAATGCAAGAGCAAAGCCCATTGATTGAGTAGAGGAGAAAAGGTCATGTCATGTTACAGCATCCAGACACTCACACACTTCTCCTTTCTCCTTTCGGACCTAAAATTCAAAGCTAAAAATCCAGCCCAAAATCCAGTCCCTGTTTAGTTCCAGGGCTGGAGTGTCACAGATATCAAATACTCCTGACAATGACTCCCTTTAAGCATCCCCTGGTGGTGTCCTCCTCGTTTTGTTGTGCAGCAGATTTGCTGCCATTCTTCTGAAGAGCAGCCCGATCTTACAGATGTTGCTTTACAGCACCGGTGGTATTTTGGCTACTGATAAAGAGTAAATGCATTTGCATAACCCCGTAGTGGGGACTGGCAGGCAGCCAAGTGTCTGCTGTAAACCAGGGAAGAAGTGCCTTATTTGTGCTCCTGCATTTGTCTGGCTGATGTTTCCCATTTTTACTAACGTTGCTAAGAAAGCGCCTCTATAAATTAAACTTCTGGAAAACTGAGGCAAAGGACAGGAATATCCCAAAGTGTGCTTTAACAGTGGGCTTTGAGCTGCTGGTCTGCCAGGACTGTGCCTTCCACCACTGCCCAGTACTTGCAGGTAACAGGAGTGGTCAGCTAACCACCACCAAGGGCCACCAGAGGAGAGGGGCCATGTCCTCATCCTGCCTCCTAATTTATAATGAAATGGGAAAGATGCCCAATTTATTACCAAGGTTGTTTAATTTACTGGTGTCTGATTGCAGGGCTGTAAATAGAAATTGGAGAGGAGCAGAAGCATGTGGAAGGCTGGACATGCCGTGTCAGGGAAACAGAGCTGGGGATGTTTTTGATTAAATATCTTTTCAGTCTGGAGGTTCTGCATTTCTCAAAAGAGAAGGAAAAGGGACAAAGGAAGAGGAAAGGGAGGGACAGACCTTTTTGAAAACACCTGAAGCGACAACAATTGAACAGCCAAAGATCAGTAGGCTTTTAGATGGGTTTGCTTCTGCTCAGAAACGATTTTGGTGTAGAAACATGATATTCATGAAAATAAAAGGAATAACATCAAAATAGAATGATGCTATGGATCTGTTTTGAACCTTTTAAAGACTTTATTTAAAAAATAGGAATTTTTTTCACACTATTTCCGGTAGAATTCAGGTTTCATTTTAGTTCAGAAAAATGTTATCATTTTGCCTCAAGCCTTACATCCAATAACAGATTCAAACACAACCACTTCCATTCATTAAAAAAATAAAAAAAATCTCTAAAAAAGATACAAGAAATGAATGTGAAAAAAATGCTGCTATTTTTGCTTTCCTGTCTTGTCACAGTTGCAAAAATCTGCAGAATAATGAGACAAAGGCACTTGAGTTCCTTCCTTTTTTTTTAATAAAAGGTTGTTTAGGTTAGATACTAAATTGCAGTTTGGTAAAATAAATGTGCATAGTTAGACATTGAAATTCTAAATAAATTTAACCTGATTTTCTAACCTGATGTGTGTGCTCAGCTAAGCATACTGAGAAGTTAAAGTCAGGAGCAAACACTTAAAAAGCTTTTTTTTATTATTATTATTTGGATTAGGAGTCTTTTATGTACATATTTCTTAAACTCTTCATTCTATGTGTAAGATGACAACAGTGATATAATAGAGTTGGATTTGGGTTTCTGTTTACTTTACTTTGTAAGTGAAAATTCAGGTCAAACTCAGTCAAGGGACAACCCATCTGTCAAAGCGGAGGTGGAGCAGCATTCAACTCTTTTGTTTGCCTCTGTAATTTAAATTTCCATTATCCATTTCCTGGTGGACTGTGCTTAACCACTTTGCTGTTGTACGTTTTTAGGGAAAAATATTTGCAGTTTCAGTGTTGACATTCTTCTGTTCTCTGGATGAATACAAAATTCTGCAGTCCAGAGGTGAAAATGCTGTGCTGTAAAATGCTATTTGATGGTTGTGATTCTGATCTGGGAGAGAAATTCTATGTTCACATTCCTCCTGGCAGATGTAGGAATCAAGCCTCAGTGCTCAGGCTTGAAAACAAATCCCTGAGCTGTTGGAGAAGAAGAATATTCTTTTCAAAAGTTTTGTCTCTCATTTCTTGTGCTTTTATTTAAAAGCACAAGAAACAAAGGAGCAGTGATGGCTTTTTTGATTTCCATGAGTAACAATTTAGTGGCCAGGCATTGGATTAGGCTGCTCAGGGGATGGTTCAAAAGGTGTGTGGATGTGGCACTTGGGGATGTGGTTTAGTGGTGGACCTGGCAGTGCTGGCTTGATAGTTGGACTCCGTGATCTTAGAGATCTGTTCCAATCCTAATGATTCTGGGGTTCAGGGATTTTAGCAGTGGTGTCCAATAATAACTGTGGTTTTTCTCCTGTTCTCAAACTGTGCTGGGAGGCAGCTGCCCCTGTAGCCCCAAGATCTCAGAGTCTGCCAAGGTAGAGCAAATGGAAGCCAGCATTTGTTTTTAATTAAAACAGAGGATCTGGTGCATTAAGTCCTGGAAACACCAAAACTTTGCCATCTTTACTGATGTTTGTTTGGATTGTAGGTCTCCCAGTTCCCTTTCCCTTAGGTCTGTTTTATGGCAGGCAAATATTCCCCATCTTCACCAACCTGGTGCAGAAGAGGCTGATGTTTCTTCTGCCAAAGAAGCCTCTGCTGCACGGATCGAATATATGGTATCCAGAACAGTCCTGTCAGCACTTGAAGACCCTAAAAATACATTAGGAATTCTCAGAAGTGTGCCTGTTAACACTGATTGCCAATTTCTAAGGGAAATAAGTGTTTTAATGCTGTTAGAAACATGGCAAGACTGTCCATTATGAGACGTTAACATTATTGACCCAGTGCAAAGAGCAGGTAGTGTGAATTCCAGCAGCCTGTAGGGCTGGGTCTTTAATTACAGAATAGCAGACAGTGCTGAGGAAGAGAAAAAATGGAAATGGGTTGTTAACTTAGCTCACTTCAGGATTATCTTGCTCTAGAGCATGTGGGTTTGAAAACAAGTTCCCTGGTCAGGCATGAGACTTCCCAGGAGCCTTCCCGAGTTGCTGGGGGAGAGCCTGGCTGTGGATGTGGTACCCTGTCCTGCTGGTGCTGCCCCTGTGCCAGCAGCATGGCCATGGTGACACAACTTCTTAGTGTGCCCAGTTACTTTGCAGATGATGCTTTCAGTGTGAAAGGTTTAACAATAACTGCCTGTCTCATCCTGTAACGTAAGGAAATGCACTCACCTGTGCTTCTGAGTGCCTTGGTACAGCTGGGAAGGGAAGCAGGGGTGACTCCTGAGCTGTGCCCAACCTGATTTAGTGTGCACAGCTCCTGGGTGGCGTTGCTGCTTTTTCCAGCTGATGGACCTGTTCCCACTCATTCCCATGTGGTGGATGTGATGGCTCTGTGACTGCAGGGCATGTAGCAGAGGCACTGAGCTGTCGGAAAATGTGCTATTTTTGGTGAGTTGCTTTTTGTCCAGAGCAGGAAGGTGGTGTGGTTCAGCTCAGGGCTGCACAGTTCCTGTGTCTCGGGGGTGTGTGTGTGGCTGGAGATGGAGGAGATCAGTGGTGCTGCTCTGTGGGCAACAGCCTGAAGTGACACAGCCACGGGGATGTGGAGCTGCACAGTCAGGGTGGTACCCTGGGCTGCTTTCCCTCCTCCTCTGCTGCTCTGCTCCAGGACTCTGGGAGTGTGAAACAGACGTGAGTAGGTTTCCTTCCTAGTGTTTTGTGTTTCTTTAATAAGTGGTTTATTGCCCTTCAGCACACAAGAGGCTCAGAGGGCACTGTGCCACTTGAGCGAGCTGTGCTCTGTGCTGCTGCTGGCTGCTCACTAATGGATCCATCCTACGCCAGACACCGCAGCGTGGGCTGGGAAACAATTCCTGGGGTTTTACAGTGTCAATCCAAGCATGTAACACACAAAAAAGCATCACTTGTGTAAGTATTCTACTGTGTCACTGTTACCAGATCGATCCCCAAGCAGGAGATCTAACCTGAGACATGAATATGTCAAAAATCAGTTTAAAACCAGGGCTGATAGGGTACCTCCTGTCCCCAAGACCTCGTTCCTGTCCCTGCTGGTTTGGACACAGCCACAGCAGCACAAATCTGTGTCTGGTTTGCAGCCTCAGACCAGCGAGTGTCTCGCAGTCTGGGCTTTATCTGTATTAGATCGTCCTGAATACATCTGCGACATAAAAGGCTGTGTCTGAATTTCATGCAAAAGAGTGTTTTTACATTTGTCTCTGTGTTGCTCAGTGTCACAATTAATTTGACTTGGAGGCTCTGAGTGAGTAGGTACAAGTTAATTAATTTTCTTTCTGTTCAGCAGTTGCTTGTAATTCTCCCTCAAAAGCCTACTTGAGCAGGGTGGAAATTGCCAGCTCCATGTCTCATTCACCTTGAGGTCAACAAAGTTAGCATCTTGCCTTTTATAGCAGGAGCAGTGGGGGAGATTTTCAGGGAAAGGAACAGCTATTCAGCCTCTGGCAAAGGCTTTTTCCAGTGCAGGGGTGATTTCTGGGCAGGGATGGCTTTTCCAGCCAGAGGGTTGGCGCAGGTTTGGAGAATCCATTAGGGGAGGTATTGGAGGCATTGTCTGGCTGAGAACTGGGACTGGCAAAGATAATTAGAACCAAGACTCCAATCCAGATTTTTAAAGGCTACATTTTAGTTGGTGTTTCAATAAAGATCAGACAGTTTTAAAATCTCTTTGGCAGTGGTGCAACCCCAAAAGTGGATTTTGCTATTCACACTATATCTGAATGGGGCGTTTTGATTGCTTTGAGAAGTAAGATCAGTTACCTTCCCTCGCCCCACCATTCTATGTTCTTAGATAAACTTCAGTTTTCTGGTACCATCAGTTGGGACAGTGTCTTTTATGTGCTACTGTTTTATCTACTGAAAATCAGGAATTATTCTTCCTTGTTAATGTTTTAGCATGGGTGGCTCCGCTTTTGAAAAAATATTAAAAGGGAAATAAAGTTACCATTCATATGACTGCACCTAACTTAATGTTCCAAAAAATCATTCAAAACCCCTGTGTTAGTAAGTACCTATATAATAATTATTACTTTCCAGAACCTTGTTTTGATAGAACTGACGTTTTGTACCAGAGATAGCTTTGTAATCAGTTCAATTTGACTTGTAGTAGAGAAATGAGACATGTTTTTCAATTGTAAGCAAGAATAGTTTCATTTTGAAGGGGTTACATCACAGGCTGTTTGTACTTGTTGAAGTTGTTTAAATAAGCCTCAGTAAATTCATTCTGGTGGCACCTGTGAGATTACTGAGTTTTATTCTGGGTGAAGAAATCAAGACAAAAAGTTGTTATAGTTTTTTTTTGTTTACTTTGAAGTTCAAATAGAAGCCACTATATGCTCTATTTTGCTGTTGATTGAGGGTCTAATCAAAATTGATGTGTTTCAATGGGAATATTCCTGTTGACCTATGTGAAAAGGGGACCAATTTCTAGACTGGAGAAGGGAGTGAGTGCCCTTTATCTTCTCTGCTCTCCCCATGAGGCTGCCCAGCAATCCTGACATGATTGCCCCGGTCTGTTTGCTTTAGAGGGAGATAGTTTGGCCAAACTGTGCTGTAAGGAATAGCAGGAGAGGTAATGGCTGCTTCCCTGGCAGCAGCTCTGGATTTCACACCTTTTAAGTGTACCTGTGTTTGCTCCTTACAGCTGGCAAAAGCTTTGACCACAAGCAGCTGGAGGCTGGAGAAGAAAAATTAAAGTTCACACTGAGTTCATGAAGTGTGGTCTTAATTTCTGAGGCCAGTTTGCGCGGTCCATATAACACTATACAGAAGTCAGAATGTGTTGTAGCTTTGGGACTCTTCAAAATGTTATTCTGGGACTTTGTATCTTTGTACCAAATCTCATCAGTTGGTTGCCCTTAGAATTTGGTTTCCCATTGTGTTTGGCCTAGGGTATCATTGATGTGTTACAGAATGAATGACATCATGTCCTGATGTCAGCAGGAGTAATTGAGTCCCAAAATCCAGCCCCACTTGCAGCATTCCTGAGTCTCTGGTTGTTTGACAGGTTGGAAAACTCTCTGACATTGTTTGACAGCACATGTTTGATAACAGCCGCATGGAACTGAGACCTTTCTTATTAGTGTGGGATTAATTATTTTGTGAAAGAGCAGAGTTGCTCAGCAGGATGTGTGGATAGATGGATGGATGGTTGGATGGATGGGTGGATGGATGGGTGGATGGATGGATGGAGAACATCTGGTCCTGTGTGTGAGATGTTGGAATGGTTACCTGTGCCAGTATTTCTCTTGGGCTTGGATTTTGTTTTCCATCCAGGACGAACTGTGGAATTCTGGCTACACAGGAGCAAATATAATGCTTTGTGCATCTGTTGATACATGAGATACAATATTTACAAAGTACTCAGCATGCAAGTTTGCACCCAGAGCTCATTGGAAATGTGTTATGTGCCCTGCATTCGAACTTCTCTTATTCCCGTCGCACTGGTGTTGGTGTAGATGTTCTGACTGAATGACCATGGATTTCTTCTTGGGGAATTTGGCTTGAAAAAGAGGCTCATTAAGCAAGACCTCCTCAGCTGTTGTACTGTGTTCTTACCGCAGCCTCTGCCTGCAAGACCCTGTGAGCCCCGTGACCTCCAGGTCCTGTGTCATCCCCAAGGACTGCG
>NW_005054298.1:4369299-4423417 GCF_000277835.1 Geospiza fortis | reverse complement strand
GGAGCTGGAGGAGAGGGAAGCCTGCAGTGGAGGAGGGAAGGCACCGCTGCAGCCCTGCCCCAGGTATGGCCAGAGATGCTTCTCCCGCGTGATGAGACAACCAACCAGAACACCTAAACGCCGGCATTTACCTCCTCTTTTACACACTCACCAGCTCACTCCCACTACTAATTGCCATCCTCCACCTGCACAACCAAATCGGTACACTGTACTTCCCAGTACTCAAACTTTCACACCCTACATTAAACTCTCTTGGTTTTGGAGGTAAAAAAGCCTCTGCATTTCCTCCCTGCTGGGTTTGTGCATGGAGAGGGGTGCAAGTGGTGCTTTCTCCGTGTTGGAGAGATCATCGATTTGGTCATTGTTAGCTGTGATTATTGGTCTAATACTCTTTTAATTATTGCTATTTTCATTATTCCCATTACAATAATTACAGTTATATGTAGAAATAAATTTGAATTGCACCCACTACATTTCATATGTAGTTCACATTTATCATATTTTAAAAACTGAGAGCAGTCGCTCTTGTTCTCTAAATGGCTTTTGTCCTGATTGCTGTTTCAGAGAATTTCATCAGCTGTGCAGAGACTGGGCAGGTCTCCATGGCTGAGATTTTATTGGCTTTGAAATTTTAATTTTTACATAAGATTTAATTATTTGTCTTCATCTCCCCGTAAAAAAATCCCAGTCTTGCTTGAGGAAGATGGGAACTGCTCAGAGGTAATAGCTTCCCTCTCTGTGCTTCTTGAAATGGGAAACTTTGCAGTCCCTGAGAGCTTGCTTGGTTGGTGTGACGGAGAAGATCTCACCTTTCTGGTCTGCAAGCCCATGCCATTATGCTTGACCAGGCTAACAGAGGAGCTCGATAGTGTGCTTTGCAAGGAAAATAAAATATTGCTTGATTTTTCGTGAGACATGTTCTGAGATTGACTGTAAAATGCTTTGGGATTGATAGAAATTTATATGCATGCAGAAAAATCTCCCTGTCTGTGAATGAGTGTGTTTAATAGGAGAGCTGTTCAGTGCTCAAGTCATGAGTTTCTGGGGCTTTTGCCAGATACTGCCAAAACCTTCTATAAAGCCTTTGCAAGATACATTTCTTAGGAAGGCATCACCTGTAAAAGTGTCTCTGTATCACTGGGCTCATTCAAAATCAGATGCTGATCATTTTTATGCACCCTGCTAGCAGAAGAGAGAAAGTATAAAAAAATATTCTGTTGCTTGATTACATTCTAAGGAAAGGCTCTTACAGAGTGATTTTTGCTCCTGCCCAAGTGCACATCAATTTCAAAGACAATAGATTAACACATTGTCTTGCTGATTTTGTACAGGAGCGTGGGTGCAGGTGATACCTGATGGGGGGAGACTGGCTGGAAGTTAATCAGGGAGTGAGCAGACGTGGGTCTGTCCCTGGTTTCTCACTTCCCCTTTTTGACATTGCACTGTACTGAAGGGCAAACGGTTGTGTAGAGCCAGGAGAGCACAAAAGGTGAGAACCTGCAAACCACTGATAATTTGTGTAGGTGCCTCTCTCTCTGTAGAAGGAAAATCTGTTATTCTTTCAGTGCATTGCTGCTAGGCCCAGGTTTTCATGAGCCTGTGAGCTCTGAAACCTTCCCCATCCCATTATGCCTCCCTACCTTGAGGCAGCACCTCGGGGGCAGTACCTGCATGAGTGAGGATGAACTCTAATGTGCTAGCTCAGAAAAATAACATTAAACTTGGAGGTTAATAGAGCCACTTAGCTGGAAATATTAAAAAATACAACTCTGGTATTTAGTTAATAGTTATTTCTAGAGATGTAATATCTCAAAATGCAGGTGGTAGGCTATGACCTTCTCACACTGTGCAGAAGAATTTTACAGCAGTGCCTGGTTACTAGACTTTGATTGATTCACTCAGTATAAAGAAACAAGTGAGACTGAAAATCCATAATATTGCAGTATGTGCTGTGTGTCTACTGAATGTAAGGCTGTGGGGACCAGGATTTTGTATTAATGAACAGAAGTAAGAAAAATGTATATTATTTAGGTTTCAGTAGCTGGTAAAGCTTGCTATTGGTCCATATTTCAGTTTGCAGCCTGGTGATTTGGTGTTGGTCCTTGGGAATTGGTGACTGAGCTACTGGAAATAGCTCAGATTGGAAATCAGTAGCTTTCCAGACATAGAGAGATGTAGTGTTAATCCTTGTGAAATAACACAAGGAACTTTAGATGCTCCTATTCTTCTTATTTGACCACATTCTATTTGTAGGGTAATACCTAGGAAAATTATGTTTTTTTCCCCCTTAAATATATGCCATTCCGTCTGTAGTTTGCTGAGGCTTGCCAAACAATGATCTTTTCTTTCTACCCCTTAAATGAAGATGATGAATTTAAGGAGCTTCAGTAGCAGAAATAAAAGAGGCTCTCCTTCATTTGTCTGGTCTCAACACAATCCACTCCTTTTTTTCTGTTCGCCTAATCAGATTAGGTTTTAAATACTTTAAGGTGAGACTGCTGTTTACTTTCCAAGTTCCTAGAAAACATCTCTTTTTCTTTAGGTTGATTTGTAAACAAGTAGTCTTTCCTTTAGTTTTAGGGCAAGAATTTTCTGCAGCATGCTTCAGCCACAGCAAAGAAAATGGGCTAGGACATAGACCAGAACAAGTTGCTGAGCAGAAGGAATGGGATTAGGAAGAAATTAGTATTATATTTAGAAGAATATTAGGAAGAAATTCTTCATTGTGAGGGTGGTAAGTCACTGGCATAGGGTTCCCAGCAAAGTTGTGGCTGCTCCAAGCCTGGAAGTGTCCCAAGGCCAGGTTGGACGGGGCTTGGAGCCACCTGGGATACTGAAAGATGTTTGTGCCCTTGGCAGGGGGTTGGAATGAGATTATCTTCGAGGTCCCTTCTAGCCCAAACCAATCTGTGATTTTTATGATTTTCTAGAGGCTGTTTTTTAATGCAGGGGCAGAGAGCACCCCTGACTGCATGAAGGTACATAATGTGGGCTTCATCCACTGACATAAAAAAGCAGCAGCTTAAGAGGTTGCAGAGTTGTACTCCTCAGAGAGAGGTGGGTGAAGTTATATTCCAGTCTCCTAAAAGGATCCAGAGATGACAAAAATACTTTAAGCCTCAGAACTGCTCAGTTAAATATAACCTCTATGCCCATGGCAAAGCTACAAGTTAAAGGTCCCATCAGAGGTAGGTGGCACAGGTGTAAATTTGCTGTTAAATGGGAAGGGCTTTTAATTTTATGGTTGAAGTTTACAATAACATCTATAATCAATAGTCTAAATGCAAGAAAATAAAACACTTTAACTGCATATAAGACTCCAGAGCTTTGTGCTTTGTTTTACCTTTGGTTATTTGTTCTGAAAGGATTAAGTGCTTAAAAAGCTTAAACACATAGGAGGTGATTCTACTTTCTTTTATTGTGATATAAATTTGGGATAGTTCAATTAAAGTGAATGGGTATATACAGATATAAAACTTGTGTAAACACTAAGAGCATAAGTCCTATAGACTAAAGAGACCAAGAGGTTGCTGTAAATCGGAAAGATATTGAGCCCTTGTTTGTTTCATGACTGTCGCCAAGTCATGAGTTTTAAAACAATGTATTATATCTTTTTTATCCTTGATCTGTTGCTTTCATGTTCGCTGGGAATAGATAGACTTTCCAGAATTATGATTATGTCTTCATATCATTCATTTTGGTTGTGGTTGCTATGTTACGAGACAGGGATATAGCAGAAACTCTCTTTGCTTTGTTGGAAATTCAAAGCTTTTCAGAAGTTAAATGATGGAAAATGGGAATGTTTTAAGACTCGATTTTTGAAAAAAGGCTTATTGCTGAGATACAGGTGTGATGGTATTACTTTGTAAATGAGGTGTATTATGCCCAAATTAAAGATAAGGCATTAGTGTGAAGTAGTAAAGACTGGAGAGGAAGTGCAGTGAACTGTGCTAGAAGGCTCTGGAGTTATACTTGGGCAGTGCCTTTCAGCCCTTTGACCTCCTGGTGGGCTTGTTAGTGGCTATGAAAATGTGTCCCTCTTTATGCCTGGAGGTCAGGATTCCTTTTTGGAGCAGTGGACATGTGCAGGTAGGAGCAGATAGGGCTGAGGCTTGGAGCTGGTGCCAGCGGCGCTCTGAAGGGCTGTCCTTGCCCATGCTCACACAAGTTACTCTGAGAGAATATATAAAGGATTTTTTTTTCTTTTTAATTCAAGAGCTGATGAAGTTTAATTATCTCTCTGAGCTCAGATTTAGTTATTTTGCATAATTTTAATCACCGATGGCCTAATTTTCGTAGGTGTTAATTCCCACAGCTCACACTGAATAGGAGAAGCAGATGCTCACACCTCTGGAAATGAGTCTTTAGGATCTAGAGTTCACAGCTGACTTCCTAAATCAGATATTGATAATGAGTTTTACCTTAGTCCATTTGTGTTTTAAGAAATACTTCTTTAAAACAACTATGTCCATGGCTGTGGAAAGATGGGTGTGTTCTAAATTTAAGATTTTAATTTCAAAAGTAGACCTGAAAAGCACAGAGTTCTGAAGGGATGTGGAGGAGGAATCCCCTTCACCTGGTGTTTGCTGAAGAGCACTTTTCATTGCCTTTATGGTTGCATTTAACACTGCAGGCCCAAGAAATGGGATTAGGAATTCCCAAAAGGAACTAGCGAGAAGAGGAATTCATGGCTGTGCTTTATATGTTGTGGGAGTTTGGTATTTGATACTTGTCGTGTGAAAAGTGTGCTCTTTATTATTTTCTTTGGGGGTAATGAACCCTGTGAGCGTATCCAGATTTGCACAAGATGCTGTGAGTTATTTAGGAGAGAATGACAGCTCACCTGAACAGTACCTGTAAAGGCAAGTAATTGGCAGTATTCACAAATATTTTTCGTGAATACATTACAAAATTTGGGGCTAAAAAAAAATCATTCACAAAAAAAATTCATTCACAAAGTAAGTTAAGAGAACATGTGTACTCCAACTAGTGTGTTTATTTTTCATATAGTTTTGAGATGCAGGTTTGCTTGCTATAGCTGTCAGGAGCAGATACTGTGGAGAATAAACAGAATTATTATGTGGAAGGCTTTTTGTGCAGAGACACCCCACTGTGTTTGAGTTTACAGTGATCAGTCAGCAGTTAAGGAACATATGTAGTTTTAACAACTGTGGATCTGCTGTAAGAGGAGAGAGTATTTGTCTTGAGAATAAAGGAAGGAAATTATTTTACATAGTTTACATTACACAAAACCCAAAGATTCTGTGGTAAAAATAAACTAGGAAATTTAGAGGAGTGGAAGCATAAAACAGCACAAGTGTGAACAGATTGGTTATAAAAACAGTATTGCCTGAGATTTGTGTTTGGGAAGCTTGAGACTTTGGGCTCTTATTTATTTACTCCCCTCAGACTGTGACCTGTGAATCAAAGTGAACTCTGCCTGTGGAAACAGTTGTGTTAGAACTATTATGCTCTATTATGTTAGAAATGTTATGCTCTACATTTTCAGTCATGATGGGGAAATAAATTCTGCTTTCCATGGATAGACAGCACTGTTTTCCCTGTGGTTTTAATAAGTTCTTCCTGGCACTTAAGCTGGTACACACCAACAACTGTTGTCTGAACAGCATTCACCTACCTGTGTCCCAAAATATTGTAATTCCTTGAGAACCTTTCATGCTCTTTAGGGGTAAGTGTAACATAGAATGAAAGTATTTTTTGTCTTGAGCTTGCTGTGTTTCACAACTTGTGGAAAATGGAATTAACTGAGGTGCTGTAGCCAATCCCTTGAAGGAACTGGCAGGACCTTGGGCACTTAGAAGGGATGCCCTCTGTGGGAAAGCTGCAAGTGCTTGGAGCTCCATTGACAAATGCAGGATTTCAGCTGTTAGGGGCATTTCAGAGCGAGGTGTTCAGCTCTTGGCAGAGAGGGGTGGTTTAGTGCTTTGAGACACATGTTTGAAAACTACTGTTCACACTTAATCAAACCTCTTAATCTTCACTCATTTTTTACACTGTGCTCAAAGGTGCTGTCAGAATGATTTAGTGCTTCAGAACGCTTTGGAGATTGGTGCTCTGTCAAAAATTTTACACAAGTGCTTCAGACAAATAGCACATACTTAACCTATGTAAATTTAACACTCAAAATGTTTCCAAACATTCCTTGTTTTGGGTAGGAAAGTGCTGCTATAAAGATTAAACCAATTGTATTTTGCCATCTAATAAAGTACCTCTCCCTTTGTGTAGTCTTTCAAAAACTCATTTTACCTGTTCTCTTCCTTTTTCCAAAGGTTTGCCTGGAGGACTTCTGAATGGAAAGCTTGCCAAGTGTCTCTGCTCCTTGACCAGCAGGACCCTCACCACCAGAAGCAGGCAGGGCTCTGTGGAGGTGGGATCCAAACCCGGGTGGTGTACTGTGCCCAGATCGTCGTGGAGCTGGGGACACACCGGCCCAAGGAGGGTGCGTGTGCAGGGTCGCTCTGAAACGCTGGCCTGAGTGCATCTGAGTGGGAGAAACAGGAAGAAAAAAGTAGATAACGTGGAGTTATTGGTAGCCTTTGGCTTGCTGCTGCCTTCCTTTTGTCCGTGCTCACACAGGGAGGTGCTGCTGAGCACCAGAGGGAGCCCTGAGGAGCTGCCAGGACTCACAGCCTCCTGGGATGAATTGCTGCCAGTTCTGTTGTTCGCTTCATTGGGAGAGTTACAAAGGATGAAGGAACTAAATTATGCTTGGAGTTGACTTTTCTTCCTCTGTCATATATCAGGAAACCCAGCCCCTTGGTAGCTGAATGCACTTATCTGTAGAGTAGTCTTAGTTTAGAATATAAAACAGGTTGTCACACACCATTCCGGATATGGCTTTAGCCTCTGCTTCAGGTTGATACACAATCTTTCTTGTGATTTGAAGGGGAAAGCAAAAATAATATTGTCACAACTTTTGAGCAGACAGACGGGTTTTGGACTCTGGAAGTGAGTTATATTTCCTTTAGAAGAATAATAAGTAGTTACAGATTCACAATGAATAATTCATCATAGGCTGTTTTATTTACTCAATGTGGTGCTCTTGCAGAATGTGTTTTTGAGCAGAGATGTAAGATAATAACAACACAATATTGTATCTTAGATTTTTTTACTTACAGAGGGGAAGCAAGAGTTTCCTGGGTGCCCAGTGTGTGTCCCAGCATCCCTCACAGACTCTGAGGTTACAGAAAACCAGACCTGTTTTAATCTTTATTCAGTCCATGCACAGTGGCTGATTCACCTCTCCCAGACATCTGGCTCTCCTGTGCTCTCCCAGCACAACCCCTCTCTCTTGTTCCACACAAGTGTGGACTTTCAGAGTTAGCAAAATGCTGTTGTTAAAAGATGTGTGGCATTTATTGACTTTCTTCATCCTTCTGAGCACTCCTGTGTTCCTTGCAGCCACTGCGAGGGAGGTTGGTGAGCAGAGAGCTTGAACTGACTTCATTCACACTTTATTCTTTGTCAGAATTGTGAATTTCTCAGCAAGACTAGAGGAGTGCCTCTGAATTCCTTGAGCATTTACATATCTCATGACCAGAGTGTGCTGCATATCCAGTGTGTGACCCACCTGCAGATTTTTCCCTTGCTCAGAGTTCAGTTCAGCTTAAAAGTTGCAAGCCCCCTCCTCAACTGAAAAACCCCACAAACCCTGGGATACCTCTTCCTTGTATTTATGCTTCTAATCTTTAAAAAAAACCCATTCATATAGTCAGCTGGAAAGCCCCAGCTGTGCAGAGCAATTGTACTAGTTAGAAACTATTACTGTAATTTCAAAGCAGTAGTGCAGATGTACAGTAGTGCTTGGAAAGTGAAAATCCCATCTACTGTCAGCACAGTGACATGCAAATGGAACAGGGAAAGCCTTCCCTGTTATCTCTCCTCATCCAGTAATATTCAGTGAGTCTCATTTACTAGCTGACTAATTTTTGTTCTCTGAATAAATAAGGAATTACATATTTGTTTGCTTTTTTCTTTTGGCAATCAGAACTGGCAGAATACTTTTATTTATCACTATCTCATCTTTTACTGTACCAATTTTTCAGTGATGAGAAGATGAAGAAGTTAATTCTCTATGTATAAGCAAATATAGTATCTAATTGCTGCCATCAAAAGCACAGTAATTTTTCTTTCTTCACCTCTTGAGTATCCTTAAAGGGATCATTCAGGAGTCAAACAAGCAAGTCTAATGGAACATTACCATCCATCACAGTTGTTATTCTTCTGGTTGCTTCCAAAGAGAATTTGGACCTGGGCCCAATGACATATGTGAAAGAAGATTTTGTCCCGTGGTCTCTCCAGCAGCATTCTGGGATAAAATATGTTGAATCCTAGTTGGAGACAGGTACCATCTGTGATGTGTTTATACATACTGCTCAAAGCTCTTTTATCCCCCAAGGATGTCTCTCCCATTTTTTATTTGTCTAGTCTTCCCATCTCTTTCTTCTTTTATTAAAATGTGTGTTTGGAAAGGGAGCACCTGTTTCCTTGAGCCCCTATATATCAGCTGTTCAGAAGGTTAAGTCTACTGAAATTTTTCTGTATTTTGATTATAAGGTTCCAACTTGAAGATACTGAGAATGGAAAACTCTCACTCAGGTATTACTTTAAGAAATGCATTGATGAGATTTCATATTTTTTTTCCCCAAGAGGTGACCTGACTAAGAAATCCCTGTCTTGTTCCAAGTGAAGTTATATGTTTTCTAAGCCTTGAGGAGGATGTTCAAACTATTAATATGAGTATTTGGAAGGAAAAGATATTGCAGTCTTTGAAGTGCTTGGTAATGTTCCTGCATTCTGAGGTTGTTACAGCTAAATTTACATTGGTAAATGTGTAAAGTGCTGTGCAGTTCAGAGGTCTGTGAATGTAGGTAACCCTAAGTGAAGGGACTGTGCTGGTTTTAATGCTGACTGTTCTGTCCAAGGAGTCCACACCCCTCCTCACCTGGGAGGCTTTTGTTAATTTAGGCTGAACTTTAACATGATTACCTTTCTACAGATCCTGCTGGTTTTAAGTATCTCACTGAATTTTAACATGTTTGAATTTATAATGCTTAATTTTCACAAAGAGGTTGTAATCTAGTAATTCCAGAGATGGAAGTGGTAAATCTGCATGTTTGAAATGATGTTGTTTTGAAGAGGAGACACATTTTGCACAAAAAGTAACACAGACTATGCAAGTGAGCTGCTTGTGGTGCAGCCCTTTCTGCCCTTCAGCTCTGGATACTCCTTGATCCTTGTACCTGGAGTTTCTGGAACAAACTGTAGGAATGGTGGTGACCACCCTTCTTTGTACCTCTTTTTTAAAGTAAGTCTGTTCACTCATATGAAAACTCTTAAGCAAAGTAGAAATGCACATCATTAATTTATTTTCAAAGCCAGACACTGTTACCATAGGACAGAAATGCTTTCTTCTCCTCTGTAAGTGGGCTTACAAAAAGAGATAAGATTTTGGGGATTTTATGAAATTTTATCTGAAATGTATTGTTCCATAATAAATTTTAATTGATCTGGGTGAATATTACTAACTAGCAATCCCCAGTGTGCCAACAAAAAAGACATCTGGTAGGGAGGAATATTATGCAACAATCTGTTTATGAAACCTCTCCTTGTTTGGCAGTACAGCTCTTCTCTCAATAAATTACTCCAGTGATATGGGAATGAAAATTTCTCTTGGAATCTGGGACTGGTGTCTGTATTTATGTTCAAACAGTTAATAAACATATGTAGTTTCTAGATTTAATTTTCTACCTCAGGATTTCTTTACCTTCTTTTCTGAAGACAAGGGAGTATCCTTATGTTTTCTAATTAATCTTGTTTTTTGGCTTTATCTCAAAAACTGTATCTCTTTCTCAGTAGTCTGAGAGATGGCAGTCTATAAAATACTCCAGAAGTATTTCTTCTCTTCTCTGAACTACTTACCTGCTGTCTCTAGTGGCTGGGATTGCTGCTCTTTCCATATTTTCTGTAGCTTTCTAACTAGGGTTCTGTCTGCCCTGTCATTCTTTCATAAAATTTGTGCCTTATATGTCTTGACATTTTTCCTTTTTTACTTGTTTGAATGAGATCCAATTCACATCTTGCTTTCAGAATTTTCTTAGAGTGTTTTTGGAGCCTGTCTGCTTAAGTTTTAATTATAGGACTGAAAAGACCTTTGTGAAATAATGCTTCACTTCCTTGAATCCTCTTTATTGTTTACTCTGCATAGTAAATTTGGCTAATAAAATGTATCTCTTATTACCTGCTCAGCAGAAATCATTGCAGGTTCCTATCTTCTTAATCTTTGTTATTACATCTGAAAATCCACATAAAATTCTCATGCCTGTATAAGGTTCTAAAGTTTTGTTTACATTTTTTTGCTTAATGAGTTTCTCTATCATATTTGTCTCCATATATTTATTTTTATTTGAGTTTTAATTTCAATAGCAGGTATGTGACACAGTTGTGTCTTCATTGTTTTTGGATAGTTTTTAGTGTTACCCTTCAAGGCTATTTTGTGCAGAAATCTCTATTATTCTTATAGTCCTCTTTCCTTTGAGAGACATTCAACCCTCACCTGTTAGTAGACATAATACCTTGCCTTACTCCCCTGCAGTTCCCCAGCCTATACTAATTTTTGCTTTATTTTTAGGATACAATTCCACCTGGTTCATTTTACATCAGATTGGTTTTCTATAAACTTGTGTGTCGCCAGCTGTAGCAGCAAAACCTCCTTTAGTCTGTTTACAGCTGAGGACTTGGAAAATCCTCAAGTACCTGTTCAGGTCTAATGGTTACTCTCTGATCCATCCCTCTGTGTATTCCCTTATGTAGTTTTGTCTTACAAGCCCCTTTACTGACAGAATCACAAAATGGTCTGAAGCTGAAACTGGTCCCCTGCACTTTCATCTAAGTCCTACTTCTACGAGTCTCAAAATGATTATTTTATGGCCTTTATACATTCTTGTTTTCCTCAAAATATTGAACTTTCTCCCTGCTGCTGATAGGCAAAAATGCCTATTCCTTTCTTATCTGATGAGTGTTTTTTTCAGACTCTTCTTGATTCCCACATGGGAAATATTTTGGCATTGTGTTTTGTTTTTCAGATATTGGTGCCTCTTTGGACTTGCACAGAGATTAATTTGAGGAGTCCTTTCGTGGATATGTTACTCTCTATTTATTCTCATCCCTTTCTTTCTGCCCTGTTGTCTTTTTTAGCTCCAAAATGTGCTGTTTTACTTCCTTTGCTCTGTTTCCTAACGAGGGTGCCACAATTTTTTCCCTGCAAGTTCTTTGTTCTGCTCTGAATCATGACCTTCCAATCTGTGTCTCCAGGGGGATTAGTGTTTCAGACTGGTGCATGTGGCATCTGTTCAGTAAACCCTGGTTTTGGGAAGAGGACAGTGCCAGTGGAAAGGCCAGTTTGAATGTGCCACCATCCCTTTGGGTGCCAGGGATCTTGTGGAGCATCAGGTCCAACTCTTCAGGAACTGAAGTTGGTTGTGCAGGTTGGTGTTGTTCATGGCTTTTGCCATCCTGCATACTGGATGTGCATCCAGCATATAAAGACTGTGTTGATGAAGACAAGCTGCCTGTAGGAGTTTAGGAGTTGATGCAGGTTATGTCCTGTTGGAGTGAGCCCTGTGTGGAGTGTGAGCCCTATATTAAATGCACACTTCATTTTTTTTTTTTTTTTTTTGTAAATTTATGCTGGTGTAACTGCAGGAATGAGAAGATTAATTTACTCTATGGAAATTAGAATTTTAGGACTTTGATGTTTAAATCCTGTTTTCCTTGTCTGGTTTATGAAATTGAAAAGGAATAGGTTAGAATATATTAGTAATGAGAAAACTTGACTAGGACTGTAGGAGGGAGAGAAATAATGGTCAGCAGTGGTGTGAAAAAAGCTTTGTTGAGCTGCTCCTGGTACAGCAACAGGAGCATCCAGCCTGGAGCTTAGCTGACCTGAATCAGCTAGAAGTCAGATTCTCAGGTGGAACCTCTCCCCCCCCAAGGATCCCTCTCATCCCAAACTAGTTATTTATCACTGGGATGGCTGTATTGGCTTGAAAAGATGAGAAATACACCTCTGAAGTGTGAAATATATTCAGGGAAGTCTGTATCAGATTTATATTGCTGGGATGCCAAGTTATTGATCTGTAAGCTCACCAAATGCTGAGCAGATTTATGAGATACAACTCACATAATGGAAAAATAACTATGTAACAGCTGGCTTCTTCGGGGGAAACCCTGTAGAAGTATGAGAGGAAATGATTTTATTCAGATTGTTGTAGTGCTTGACAGTGGTATTTAAATGTGCATTTCAAAAATTGGAGTTTGAATCCATTAAGAAAAAAACCCAACATTCTCCCTAATGTCTTTCAGAGGTGTAATACTTTTAATTCTTTCATATCTTAAAATTAATTAAACTAAAATGCAGTGAGTAATGTTTAAAAAAACTTTGACAGTAAAAAAAGTGAGCCTTTTAAGAGGTGCCTTATAAAAAATAGGTCTTTTTTTTGTCAATAAGCTATTTGCTATGACCCTGAATAGTTACCACTTTATAGATGCCTGAATTTGTTTAGCTGGCTGTGGTATGCAGCAAATAATGTGTTGCCCAGTGAGTTCACGTGAGATTCTAGGTTTTAGTCCAGGCTTTTATATTTGAAAGCTAACATTTTAATTGCATCTGTGTTTTTATAATTATTTCTTGCCACTGGAACTGGATTTATTCCCTCCCAGACAGTGATGGTTTGTTCTGTGTAATTTTGTCCTGCTGCTGTTCTGAGGCTGGGGAGCTGCATTGTGTTCAGACAATAACAGGGAGCGAGATGAAAAATTAAAAGGATCTGCGTGCATGAGGCTACACCACAAACTGGGACACTGGGGAGAGAGAAGGAAGCCAGAGGTGTCTGGAGCAGGAGACAGTGGAGATAAATGCAGTTTGTGTGCCAAGGCCAGCCTGGCTGCTCCCAGCATCCGTGTCACCAGCTTAGCTTTGGGCCACCTGTGCCACATCCCGATGTCCCAGGCACATCCACAGAGGGGCTTTTGTTGTGCCAGTCACAGAAGAGGTTCGTCCTTCCTGTGGAATGAATGCTGAACACAGCAGTGGGCAGAGCTCACACTCTTACAAGGATTTCATGAAGTTTTCATGGATTTTCTTCCTGTTTCATAGGTTTTCTTCCCTGTTTTCTTTGTTTCTTCTCTTACCCTCTCTGGTGGTCTGCTCCAAAGATTTTCAGCATTTTCTGGATAACAGCCAAAAGGCTCAAATATCCTGCAGAATCCTTTTTTGCTTTCCATCATTGGCTTTGCTGCCATCCCAGCATCCCTGGTGCCTCTGCTGTTTTTCCTGGACACTCTTAATGAATTGTCACCTCTGATCTGTTCAGTCATGTGGCTGCTGGTGGGGAGCCCCGTGCTCACTCTGAATTTTTGCCAGATATGTAGAGTGTTGTTAATCTCCACAAGTTCTGCTGTAGCAAAACAATGCAGTATCCCAGCTGAGATCATAGTCCTGTTGAGCAGCAGAGGGAGGACACAGGGATACTTTTTGTCTGTGTCACTTTAATAAAATTGTGAGGATTTTTATTGTTCTGAAATGCATTAAGCCATTGTTGCTCTTGGCAATCCACTATTAACCCTCTTTCATGCTGTGATTAGCCTTCTATTCATACATTGTTCCTTGTCTATTAAATGGATTTTAATTGAAAATAGGCCTTCAACTTTGTGCTTAGTGGCTTCAAAACGAATTGATTTTTCCTCAAAGCATAAAGGAACCCTTTCCATCAGACATGGGGTGCATTAGGCCCTTAATGGAAGGGTGCAAGGGACTGGGGTTGGTGCCATTTCCAGGCTGGTCAGATGGCATTCACCACTTCTCCCTTGTGCAGTGTTCTGTTTTTGCTATAAAAATGTCTTTCAGGTTAGAGAAATTGCTTGCAAATGTTGTGCTGGGTTTACCCCTGTTGTGTTTTACACATGAAGGTGTTTTTATAACATAACTCGCTCCTTTGTGGTTTTCTCAAGTAATTTCCCTTTGTATTGATCCAAGTGTCTTTGGTTTATAAGTCCCAGCAAAGGCAGTAAGAGCTTTCACAAGGATATGCCATCCCTTTCTCATACCTGCCTTGTATCCTGGCAGTCTTCACTTTGGATTGGTTTTGCCATATGGTAAACATTTGGATTTATTGCCTTGAGAATTGAGTACTACCTAAAATATGTAAGAGGCAGACCCGATAATCTTTGTGTGTATTCCAGATATATTAGTGATATTTAGAAAAATCTCATTTTGGTTTTCATATGAAAAATACTTGGGTTTTCACTGTAAAAGGAAAAAGTAGTTAAAGTCCAGGAAAAAAGTGTTATTTACCTCCTGAGGAGTTGAAAAACCATATTTGACAGGACTCCCTGCAAACAAAATGCCATCCTATGCATTTCTGCCTCTTGTTTGGTCAGCATTGCTTTTAACATTGTGTGAGTATGTGTGCCTGCAAGGATCTGTCCACATGACTCTATTCAAAGATAATTTATTTATTGGCTTAAAATTGCATTATGGAAATAATCATATCAGAGCTGATTTCCTCTTCCTCCAAATCATTACCTCAGTAAAAATATATAGGGAAACAAGACACTTTAGAACCCAATTTATTATCTCCTGCTGGTAGCAATAACCTGAAAATAACAGCAAATAGTAAAATTCAAACTTGAGGCAAGACCCTGGTGCTGGGAACAGCTGCAGTTGCATTTATAAAGGATAGATTCAATATAACAGCTATAGAAATGTGCAATGTTTCAGAGGCTCCCAGATTAGTACTTGATTGCTTTTTCAAGTTTATTCTATAGATTGGGAAGAACATGGGATTTTAAAAGGTATGAACAAGTGTCATAAATAAGCTGCTACTTGAATCAGAGATGTTTCCTCCCCCTCCCACTCTGCTTTCCTGGCTTCTGCCTTTCACCTTCCTCCAAAAACGTGGCTAAGGTTGTTCCAAGGAAAATAATTACAGAAAAAGCACTTTTTCTGTATTAATGCAGGAAAATACCACTACAGAGTCAATTATTGAATGAAATCAGAAGGCTGGCCCATTCCTAAAGACATTCCTGGAAGCTCTGTTCATTTATCATAGGCATAATGTCAGGTTTTTTCCCTGAGTAGGACATGCCCAGCCAGGCTGCCTGTGCCATTTGGAGACTGCAGTGTGTGAGAATTTTGGCATTTAAAGAGTTCACAGAAAAAATTCCCCTTATCGTTCCTTTATAATTAAAAAAAAGATAAATTTGTTAGAGTATAAAAGAATGACAGGAGAAAATCACATCAAGCTTTGAAATAAACCAGATGGAAATCAGAGTTTTTAATCAAATGGCTGAAGAAGAATGAAATTCTGTTTTAAAGAGGACCCTGCTGGTTCATCCTGTCACTCTGAGTGGAAACTGTGTCTCTCTATACCTGCCAGGTGCTGGAAAAGGATGATATTGTGTATGCATTTATCATTACAGTTTGGGTTTTTTGTTCTGGTCTTATTCCTGAAGACTGACTGCAGGACTGCAGTCAGTGTAGAGTGAGGAGCATAAGCTGGCACAGACTTGGAATGTATTTGGATATTTGATCAGAATGGTATTTTCTGATTTACCTTTTATAGAATGCAAGGAACTATGTAAGGAAGTGAGCAAACAAGCAGCCTCATTCCAGTGCCAAATGGGAAACATTTCCTGGGAAAAGACCTCCCAGTGCTAGAATTAAATAGGGCATCAGCCCATGGGACAAAGAGGAGCAGGAGGGTGGTTGGCAGGGAGAGGAAGGCAGGAATTTCCATCAGAATGGGAAGAAGTCATCCATGAATGTGGGATGGGTGGTAGGCCCTTTGACTTTTTGTGATCAATTTTCTTGATTTTTTTTTTTTTCCAAAATCAATTTAAAATCATGTTGGGCGCACTGGTTGGTTTTCAAAGAAGGAGAATCATCCGCTGTATCTAGGCTTCCACATTTAAATTGTTAAATTCAATATAGAAACAACCTAAAAATCAGTGAGGAGGGAAGAGCCATTCCTGGCAACAACACCTTGAGTTAGAGCAAAGCAGGACTGGACTTCATTCCTTGTGTTGACGATTTGTGCTCAGTTTTATTTCCTTTCATTTCTCCGAGTGAACTTCCAGAAAACTGATACAGTTTTGCAAAGCTTGATGCTGAGAGGCAGGTTAAGTCATGCATGAGACTTCTTGGTAAAATAAATACTCTTATCCTTAAAACTCTACTATTTATCTCATTCTGTCTGTCACTTCACTTGCAAGGTTTCTAGAAAAGGTCTCTTTATGTGAGCATTCAGGTGAATTGGATTTATGCCACCTTGTTCTAATCTTTAAATGAACATGTCAAAGGCCTTACAGGGTCTCAGAAAACATTCAGAAAATGGTCTTTTTTACCAATATATTATCTTTCAGCTTAGAATTAAATCACACTGTTGTTTAATCCTATTATTCTGATGAGTTGGAATCATAAGCGCTGATATTGGTCTGAATATCACTTCAGACTGATAGGTCTAAACTCAGCTTCAGAATGTGCAAATCAGAATTCAAGGTTGTGTACGTTAAATTCTTGTGTCTAAAAAAAAAAGTGTTTTTCTTCAAATGATTAATTTTAAAGAAAATGGTGTAATATCAGAAGAAGGAAAGATTACTCATATGTTGGGCATGTTTTTACAAATTCTTTTAAAATCAATTCCATGCATGGAAGCAAAGAAAAACAGACATGAAAAATAAAAATGAGGATAAAACAAACTCAGTAGCTATAAAAATTAATGAAGTCTTGGTAATGCCATGGCAAAGTAAACTCAAACAAGCCTTTGCCTTTTGAAAGACTGCTTTGATATTGATTTATCTAAAGAGACAGCCAAATTCAGCCCATAATGTAATTGAAATGCAATATCATATAATGACTCAGAGGACAGATTTAAGAGTTTTTCTTTCCCTTTCTTTTCCTTCCTCCCCCTGTCCCAAATAAAAAGGTGAGAGAAGTTAATTGAATCTAGAAATCTCTTATGATAAATGAAAATATAAAGAGAGTCAACTTTCCAAACCCATTGTCAGTATCAACTAAACTGGAGTTTGGCAGGGTTTGGGATTGGCTCATTGCTGGGAATAAAGAGGATTGGAGATCCATGGGTGCAGGCAGCTCAGGTAAATGTCTCTCCTCCCAGGCAGGAAAGCTGCTTCGTGCTTGTGTCTCTGTAGAATAATCTGAGAGCTCTGCTCAGTTTTATTGGAAGTAGATGAAAAAATTCCAAGGTCTGGGCACTGCATCCATAATCCAGAGCTGGCAGTGCCCTGAAGGGCATGGGAATGGGGAGAGTCCCCTGTGCTTGGGTTTTACTCACCTGCCTCTGCCTGGCTCCCAGTTGCACTGGGAGCTTTTTGGATTCCCTGCTTAGGTGTCTTTCACTTCAGCCCTGTCTGAAGAGGTCTCCCTGGCCATAAATGTGGGGATTAGATTCCTGTTTGTTACTGCAGCACTGCTGAAAATCAGCACTCAATCTAGTTTTAAAGCACCTGATTACCAGTCTCAGCTGGCTTGCTGAATAAGGGTGGTTTAGATAAAACTCTTAAGTGCCTTTCTGAGCACAGGATTAACTTTTTGCCCTGGGAGATAAGACCCTGAAAAATCACTGGATTTTGGTGCATTCTGGAAAACTAAGGCCACCAGGATAGAGTCACAGCCTTGATTTTCTTTTTTCCTTTTTTTTTCCTTTCCCTTAGTTGCCAGACCAGTGGATGGGAAGCTTTGCCAGGGTCCTGCCCCTGCCAGCTCGCAGCTGTGTCACCTGCCGTGCCTGGCCGAGTGCGCGGTGTCCTCGTGGTCACCGTGGGGTCCCTGCCTGCCCGAGAGCTGCCAGCACCGCCACGGAGGGAGAGGTGAGCGGGGAGTGCAGCATTGCAGAAGGGCTGCAGAAGCAGAGCTATCACATTGGACATTGGGAGCCTAATGTGTTCTTAAAAAAAATTAATCTAACACAGAATGAAGCTCTTGGACGTGCATAGTGGAATCTGACCTTTTAAAGTTTTTTGCCATAATTCATGTGAGAAGAAAAAGTAAGATTTTTTTCAAGGTGATTCAGGTGCTTTTGTCCTGCACTGAACTTGTGCAGGATGGTCTCTTGGGCCAGCAGCTGCCAGGCTGCCCCTCTCTGATCCCCCTGGAAGTCCTACTGCATGCCTGGGTTCCAGGGCAGTGTATCAGGATGGAGGTGCATCCCACAGCCCTGAAATCTGGACTCAAGTGGAACCAAGAGGTTGTTCTCATTGTTGTGGGTTTGGTTTAAATTCCTGGAAGAAGGATGTGCAAATGTAATTCAACCTCCCCTAGATTTTAATTGAAAGCTATATGTGTTTGTTGGTGTGACACATTGAGATTCCTCACAGAGCCTTTCCTAAAGCTCTAAGTTGGAAAGATGGTTCTTGGAGTGCATGTCAGGGAATGGATGTTATTGTTTAGAAATTAAGCTCTTCTGAAAACTGCTTAAGTATGTGAAATGATTTCAACTGGTCAAAAATTTTCAAACAAAAAGCGAAATAATAAAAAATAATAATATTTGCAAAAGCATTTCATGTTTAAATTGTTTTGAGTAATTTCTTTTTGCTAATTTGAGAACTGTGGAAGTTTGATCTGTTATATTCTCTGGAATGTTTTATTTTTAATTTTCTTTTCTGTTTCATGACCAAAGCATTTCCATGTGGCCTGTACTAATGCTGTATATTTGCCCCTGCTCCAAGACTGTCAGAGGAAAAACCCACATGTATTTTTTTCTGCCTTTTTCTTAGAATTCTGTGTCATTTACATAACAGAACCTGCTGAAAGATACTTGTGTATTAGTTCTGCATTGTATATAGCAACATGACTTTTGGTTTTATTCAGAAGGAGGTAGATTATGTAATCAATTCTATGATTATTTCTGTAACCTTTTTCTTCCACTTTACATTTGAATCTTCCAGTTTAATAGGATGTCATTTCAAAGAGGTCTGATATGTATTATGTATCAGAAAACCTTATGCCTTCATGAAACAGAATACTAATTTCTTAGTAAACTGTTCTGCTGTGTCTCAAAACAAATCCTTTCATTAGTGGATTCCCAGGCAGAATGTAGGTGCCATTTATGTCTTCAGTTCCTTAACTGTTTCTCTCTTTTTATCTTAATGCTGTTATAACATTAATGTATGCATTGCTGGTAAATTTCTATATCCTGACATGTGTATTTCTATCTAATGCTGATGAAAGGGAAAAAGAAATGTGAAAAATGTGAGTTGCTGGAATTCTTTGCACGCTGTTAGATTTTGCATGCCTGGACACCTACAGTGCTGTCCCAACCAACCCAGTTTGTAAATATTGTTCACTTGTTTGTCTTTAAATCCCCCAGCTCCAGATGCCCTATATAGTCCTCTCGCTACTAAATTATTGCATACATATTTTTTTTCTGTTGTCCAGTTAATCCAGCTCTGGTTTTTCTAGGCTTTAGGATGAGGCAGAGGCAGGTGGTGGTGGATCCAGTGGGCACCCTGGCCGGCTGTCCTCATTTGGTGGAGTCCATTCCTTGTGAGGATGCACGATGTCACGAGTGGGAGGTGTCAGAGGGAGCCTGTGTGACCGACCGAGGGCACTGTGGGCCTGGACACCGTGTCCTGAAGGCTCTCTGCAAGAGCAGGAAAGGTGAGCTGGGCTCTGCTCTCAGAAACCCCGTGGTCTTTTGTGCCTCCTAAAATGACATTCTGTTCTGGAGCAATTGGTGCTTATGTACAATGGCTCCTTACTGAATTTTTTATGAAACTTTCAGATTTTTGAGTTGACTGTTTTGCTCCTTAAAGCCTGGGGCTGGTAGAACCAAGGATTTTGCCTGAAGCCTTCTGTTCCATTTTATCCTAAAGGGGATGGCTCACCAGTGCTGGTTCTGTGTTGTCATTTCTGGCCTTATTATCACAAAAGTGGGATATTTGTACTAAATCAGGGCTCTCACTGAGGTCAGCAGCTCCATGGTCATTTAGAATATCAATCCAGCTCCCAGAACTCTGGTTTTAGCCTGTGGTCTGAATAATTCTCTCATTGGGATAACACTGTTACAGTCACGAGCAGGGATGCTCGGTTGTGCTGCCAGAATTAATACAGGTCTAAGATGTAAATGAAATGATTGTACTGAGTAATCCTTCCCTTGGCAGCAGTTTGAGACCTGCAGAGTGTTCAGTGTACGAGTTGCTAATAATGAATAAGTACATTTTTATGTGACGTTTACAAACAGCCAGCAAGATGTTATTTCTTGTGTGTGGTTTGAACCTCAGCCAAAAGTTTCATTTCTTGATAAGGTCACCGTTGTCAGATCTTTAGATTCAATTACATGGAGCACAACTTTGCAGTCCTTAGTCACAGCGAGACTGTGCTATCATCTCAAAAGTGGCAAAACTGTGCAACTTTAGAGCCTGATATTGTATCTGCAATGGAGAATTCCTCTTTTACAATTTCAGGGTGATAACAACTAGTTAATTGGTAAGTGGTTAATATAGTGGGTTGTTTACGACCCTGGCACTAGAACCTGGCAGAGAGAAATAATGGCTGCTTTGTCTGAAAAGTGCAGATTCCCTTGAAATGTATTTAAATCTGTGTGGTTTTCCTGTGAGTTTGTGAGAATAGGGGGAATAAAAGAAATCTTCAACTTTTACGAAATGATACAGCCAGAATGTCAAGGAGAGCAAAGAGCTCACTCTGAATTTTGCCTGAGTGGTCTCTGCTGATGTGTGATGAATCCTGTAGGTCCAGGCCAGCAGGATGAGTGCAGGTGGAGGCTGGCATTGCTGAGGAGCACCATGCACTTCCCACTGCTGAAGCTGTGCCAGCATCCATCTCTGTGCCCCAACTTGTGCTGGGGACAGAAAGTGTGTTCCATGACAGATGCTCACTGATCTCTGATCAAACTGTTCTCTGTGACTATGATCCTTCAGAAACCAGGCCTTTGAAGTGTCTCTTTTTCACTCAATTGTTCAACAAGGTATTGGAAGTCTCACAATAACCTTTTCATTTCGATTATTCTGTGCATGTTCTAGTTACAGAAAAAAAATATGGTGGGACAGCCTTCCCACCCCGCCAGCCTGAGGCAAACATTGTTACTAGATGTGATCAGGGTCCACTTTAAACTGAGAAGGTTTCACCACGAAATGTGAAGGGAGGTTACCAGGCAGGTTAGGATCACTGCTTAATATTACTCTGAAGACTTTATGAAGTCTTGATTGAGTATGAGAGGTCTGGAAGAGTCCTTACTGTTGAAGTTGGAAAAAGAGTCAAATTGTTTCTTCTCTCAATTCACTAACGTAGTTGCTTTGTTCATAACCTTATTTATTTCCTTCTGTAATGTTCTTTTACCTAGATTTCCATTGCAAAAAGTACTCTGCTTTTTTTTTGGATAGAAGTTAGAGTAAGTGTTAGCTTTGCTTAATGTGTTTTACCTGGAGTAGCTGGTTAGTTGGCAGTAGGAGGTCAGAAGGGAGTTATGTTAAACTGAGATGTGCCATTTACAGGTGAAATAGCATGAGGCCTTTGTCCATGCTTAGCATTGTACACATGCTCAGTATTCTGTGCAAGCAATGGCCCTGCTGAAAGCTGTGTTGTGTGCTGCTATTTTCATTTACTTAAGCGTCCTCTGTAGAATTCAGCTCTGAAATCCAGTGATTTATCCAGTCATTCTGTCATCCATGCTTGGCATTATTGCTCAGTATTCCTACTGAATGCCTAAAGGGATGAAAAAAAAAATTTTTTGGACCCTGTTAAATGCCAAATCCAGTATATCATCAACTTAACAGTTCATTTGGGCCTGGAGTGTGTTGATTAGGGTACTTTGGGTTGTCTCTGTATCCCTGCCAGCAAGATGCCTTCATTTTCATGTAAATGCCAAACTTTGTGATGTGGTGCTCTCCTCCTGTTGCTGCAGTGTGCTCCCTTCTCTTCACGAGCAGCCTCTGTGCTGTTGGTGTCAGCTGTGCTGCAGAAGGGTTTACCATCAGGCTTCTTGTCCTTCCCTCCCTTCTCCATCCTCAGTGGCTGAACCTGTGTCCTTTGTCACCTGTGCTTGGCTGTGTAACACTGGGCTCTCCATGGCTCAGACACAGGAGGCTTTTTCCACGTGGAGTCTGTTTTTTCCCTTGCAAAAAAGGAGCTTTTTGCTCCAAAGTAACCACATTTTCCTTCTCCCATGTACTGTCCATGGTGCCAGCCCATGCCATGAGAGAGGTGAGTGGGCTGCAGGGGCTAAAGAATGTCTTTCACCAGCTGGAGCCTCACCTTTGAATCCCTTGTAGTGTCCTTTCTTTCCATGGTAAAGAGCCATCATTTCTGGTGAGATTGTTACACTGGCCCAGGTGACAAACTGCTGCTGGCCTGAGCTGGAGCTTGAGTGACTCAAGAACAAGTCACAGCTGGGTCAAACTCTGATTTTTGGGTTTCTCTGAAGGCTTCCCGTCAAAACAACATCTCTGTGTAAGGGCTTGCCTGAAGTTCGAGGTTGTAACACTTGTGCTCAGCCCAGAGGTACAGAAATGGCTTTTTTGCTTCTTAAATAAGTTAATTTGTAATAGTGAAGTGGTTCCACAGAGCACATACTATGGACAGCAGGGTTTTATGTAGTAGCTGGAGTCTGTAATTTGTGATTTGCAGTACTTTAGCACTGATGAGGAGTAATGAGAAGACAATAGTAATCTCATTACTTTGTCATTATTAGGTGTCTGCTCCCACCTAGGAGTGTCTCTAATCTCTGTTAATAAGTTACTGAATATGTGCGAGATACTCTTAGTGTCTAGTCCATATCCCTTGAGTGCTTCTCTTCTATATCAACAAAAGGCAGTAGTGTAATAAGTCAAATTAAATTAAATACTGTGTAGAAACACAATGTCCAGTAATGCATAGAATAGAAAAAGAGCTCTTTTGTATGCTTCTTACAAATAAAATTTTTTAGGACGGTGTCTTTTATTTAGCTGGTGAAGGTCAATAGATATATTTGGGAAAGTCTGTGAAGCCAAAAGCACGGTATAGGAAAATTGATGATTGTACTAAAAATTGGTCTGTGTGTGTCATTGGCTGCATTGATCTATAATTCAGATAAAAGAATTTATTTGAAAGCTCTTTTTTTATATTTGCAGACACCTCAGGAATTACTTGTGATTTTTCTCAAGAGTGGTTGTTTTTGGTTGTTCAACAAGAAATTGAATAATTGCCTGTTAGTAATGTGTTCTTGGGCAGATAGCTGCAAGAGTCTGACATTTGATTTTGGGCAGCCTTGATTAGCACTGACAAACATTATTGTGCATTGACCAGATGAAAGGAACTCCCTGAAAACTTTCCAGTTCACAAAACATGAACGTGGTCAAAACTTTCTCATTTTCAAATGCAGTTGTGCAGTAGCCAAAGCTTATTGTGTTTCATTTTTTTAAGAGAATGACCAAAATCATCTTTTGCTTCTTTTGTCTTTGTGTGGTACAAGCACTTTGAGTGTGGTGAATCAGGGGATGTTCAGACAGCAGGGCTTGGCTCAGGGTCAGCAGGTGGAACTTCAGTCCAGACAGGAGTACTTGTCCTTCAGAGGTAATTTCACAGTTGTTTGATTTGGGTGCTACAAAATGTATAAACATATTGGGTTCAGTCTGATGGAGGAATTTGGGCACTCGTTTTATTGTCGTTTTCCCATATCTGTTTTAGGCTGCTTTGATAATAGAAAATGAGATTGAAACAAACACATGTGGAACCAGACCTTGTTTTTAGAAATGCCTGTTGTGCAGCTTGTGCAGAGCAGTCATTATGGTAAGGAGTACAACCTGAGAACACATACGTAAAAGCAACTATAACAATAAACTCATGAAATAACAAGTCTGACTCATAAAAGTAACAATTCATTTTCCAAGCATTTTAGAAACGTTTCTGACGGTGCCATAAGCAAATTCTTGCCTATTAGCAGTGCTCTTGAGTAGGTCGTAAAATGTTATTATTCAGAATCATACCCACAAGTCATCAATCTATTTCACTGGAATTCCCATGTCATCATTTATTAATTTGCTTTTGCTTGTTCAGATTCCTACCAGAAGAACTGTTAGTAGCAGAGAGGATTTCTCTGAGACAGTGAACAGCGTGGTATCTAAGTAATCAAATAGATGAAATAAGTCATACCCAAAGGCTTAATTGTTTTAATCAGAAAATTATTAGCTCAACAACAGGGATTAATGCAAAGGTCATGTGATTTTGCTGTATTCAGGCTCTTGTATCCTACTCCTGGTTAACAAATCTAAGCACAGCTCAAATGTTGCTGAGTATTTGCCTCCCTGTACTGTCAGCCTGGGTGTCAGGGTTTCTTTGGTTTGTGGGAGTTAAAATTCATAGAGAAAGGTTTGAAATGGAAGGGACTTTCAAGATCATCTCATTCCAATCCCCTCTGCCATGGGCAGGGATGCCATGAGTTTGCTTGGACAAATAATCTAAACTTATTATAAATAGTGCCTTCATTTTAAGGACAGTATTTATAGCAGTGCTGAATAATCTCTCTGTTCCTTATGCAGAGTTCAGGCAGTGCCAGGGAGATGCAGGTGCTGAGCCAGAGGAGCAGCGTCCAGAGGGACCCAGGATGCTGCTGACTCTCCCCTGTAGCACCTGAAGGACTGGTCCTGGGACCTGTCACAAAACCTCCATCCTCAGCACCTCCTGCCTCACCTGGAGCTCTGAGGCACCCTGGTGGTGTCTGTGCATCCCCCCCAGGCTCAGCTGAAAAATGAATAACACCTGGCAGCTCTCAGGACTCATGGCTGGGGGGTGAACCTCCCTGCTATGGACCATCTGCCAAAGGGGCAGCTCAGGAATAAAACACTGCAGCCAGAGGGGTTCTGCTGAGAGAAACTTCAGCACAGCAGTTCTGGTTTGTTTTCCTGTGCCATCTCTTTGGTTCTAGGCAGTTGGAATCTAGAACCTGGTGCTTACCAAAAAGATAAGAGGATTTTTGTTTTTCAGTGTTAATAAGTTCACTGAAAAAGTACGTTTGGGTTGAAATACATCTGTTTCTGAGTTTCTGTTCCATCTGGCAGTTTTATTTGTAAAACTAGGGAATAGTATTTCAGAGACAAAATGTTTTCTTTCAGCATTTTTTAGATTAAATGATTAATGTTTTGGGGTTTTTTTGGCAAATGAACTAGTCTTAAACAAATTAAGAATTCAAAATATTTTTAAAAGAGGTTGTTAGCAAAAGCAAAATATTCCTTTCAGATTAAAACAACATTTTGCCTTACATTGAATTTTTTTTTCCTAAATCCTCCCCCAATCTCTCTTCAATTCCACTTTAAACATTAGTTTTTTCTTCCTTTTCCCTTTCCCTTTTTTTTCTCTCTTTTTTTTTTTTTGGTTCAGTGCCCAAACAGAAATCCATTATTCACACAACTCAATTGCCAGAGCAGACACTGAAATCCTGTTGGAATTGAAGCGAGGAGTAAAGGGAAGTAAGGTAATCAAAGCAGTGTTAGTTTAAGATCCAATATTACATTCTGCCAGGGCTTGACAGTGAAGCTCTGCACTTGGAGAAGCTGAAGACTCTTTGGGGATAGAATATCAACAGTGGTGTGCTCAGCTGCCTGTCTGTGCTTCCAGGTCAGTGCCAGTGTGTCCTGTGGTCCCCAAGAGTGTCTGTGATCCCTGCTCTGCCCTGTGCAGAGCATCCCAAGGGCCAGGAGCATCCCAGGGGCCAGGAGCATCCCAAGGGGCTGGAGCATCCCCACCACCTGAGCCTGAATCCTGTAGGAGGAAGGGGCTGCAAGGGCACAGGGCAGCTGCTTTTCTTCCTCCTTCAGGGTACGAGAGAAGCAGCCACCTGACCAGTCCTGTTTTAACAGGAGTCATAGAATCACCTAGGTATGAAAAGACCTCTTAAAGTCCATTCTCAGCAAAGCCAAGTTCTTCCCTGGTTAGAGTTCATGATTTTTCATTTTGCAATGGATTGATGATATAAAGTTAATTTGCAGATTCTGTTCATGCTTCTCAGAGAAAAGATATACCATGTTCAATTTGCTGAAAATAAGTTTGAAGTAAGTGGTTTCCTCTTAGTTCCTGAGTGTATCTCACTGTACCCTGTCACTGGAGCTGCTGATCCCAAACCAGCGTGTTTTCCTGACTTTTAGAAATACAGATTCTAAAAGGCAACATGCAAAAGTTTTCTAGCAATTAGATAAAATCCATATTTCTCATTTAGCAGCCATGGAGGAAGAAGGATATTGCAGTGTAGTAGCAGGGCTGAGTATTATGAGTGTTTGAGGAATCCTGAAGCATCATGTGTGAGTTGTTCTGTGGATTTGGGACCTGTGTTTCTTGTAGTCATAAAGGTTGATGTTCTTTTTGAGCAGGCTGGTTGTTAACAAGCCAGGTGGAGTGGATTTAGTTACCTCCATCAAGCCTTGCCTTCCAGCAGCTGGTACTATGCCAAATATTTGATGTCTCCTGCTGGAAACATTTAAAAACTCAAAATGCAGATTGTGCCCTGCTCTAGGACTGGTGTGCAAACAGCGTGAGGACAGACACTGCCATGTTCAGGAGAATTTACTGTCTTTGAATCCTCTGCTGAAATTGATGTCTGCAAAAGAAGCAGAAGATCAGCCTCAGGTTGATTTTAAGGTAAGCTGCTGGAAAGTTAGAGCTTTCTCTGCTTAGTCACACTTTAACAGTTTTACTTCATTCAAGATTATAGCAAGCATGTGGCCTGCCAGCCAAAGAAAACAGAAATGGAAAAGTCTATAAATGATTCTTGTGGTAGCTATGTGTGTGTAAATAATTGTCTTGCAGTCAGGAATATTTCTCTAAAGTACAGGCTGAGATATCTAATGCTGGACAGGTGGAAGGTTGGAATTGTGAGGTTAAACTCAAGCATACTCTGATTTATTTTCTTTATCTTTGGATGCAGATATGTTGTATGATTTCCAGCAAAGCTGTGGCTGTGCTTTTTCAAATGCTGGTGGTGTGTCCTGTGTCAGTCACCCAGAAGGCAGCTACAGTTGGTATCTAGTGGTAATTTTAGCTCCTCATATTTGGCTGATGGAGATGTAGTGGGGTTTATCAGGAATAAAGCCAGCTTTCATCCTTCCTGTGCTGTCACTATAAGGTATTATAGCCACCTGTGAACTTATTTTTTTTCGTTGCCAGCTAAGTGTGAGCTTGTGGTCAGTGCAGAATGCCCTCAAATGAATTGCTATGCAAAACCACGATTCTTTTCAGTATCTGGTGCTCCTTTTTGATACCCTCTGTCTTCAAGAGATGTTTTACAAGACTTCAGAGCATTGCTGAAATGGTGAAGGGCAAAGGCTGCTTCTTCCCTATGGCTGTTCCAGCAGAGAAGCTGGATTTTCAAATACCCAGCTCCCCCTTTGCACTGTGAGAGAGAGCAACAGGTGCTGATGTTTTTTAAAAATTAACCTGAGCTTCAAACACTTGTAGGTTAGGAACAAAGGGTCGAGGTAGCCCTTTCAGAAATGGGAGCTATAACATTAAGAAAAATATAAACATCAGTTAATATGGCAAGATCTGTACTGCCCTTTCTTTTTTAAATGTTAAGGAATAAGTTTGACCTACGTTGATCTGAGCTTGTGGTAAAGGTTACCTAAAGAGCAGGGGGGTGTGTGTGACCTGTAGGTCTGTTACTTTGGTGCAAGTGCTTTGAAGAAACTTCATGGAAGGATTAGCATTTATATACCAGGCTAGTGCATACATATGTAGTTTAAATTTTTTTTTAATAAGCTGCTTTTAGTGTCTCGGGAACCTTTATTGAGTTTGATGCTTTCTAACCTTTTGATTATGAGACTGAAATAAAGTTCTTCTATTGTATTTTGTAATTGCTGAAGTATTTACAGCTAATTTTTTAAGTCTGGAAAAGAAATTGTATAATTGTTTTGGATTTGTCCCTACTGTAGAAGAAAAACCCAAGTTGTTTCAGTTCAAAACTAGAAAAATACCTGTAAGTACCAACAGGAATTCCTGTTTTCTCAGTGAAATGAAGCATAAAATACCTGCTTGGCTGTTTTCTTTAAACTAAGCTGAACTTCACGTATAGGTAGTTCATATTCTTTTTGGAGAGTTATTGCATTTCTTAGGGAACTCTGGTTCAGAAAAAGATGTGAGCAAAGTAAGATTGTTCTAGAGTGGTGTTAAAAATGTAGGTTAATGACAAGTTCTAAAATTAACTAAGTGGGTGAAAGAGGAAGGAGGTTGGAAGGATCTGTTTGAAAATTATTACTAATGACAAAATTCTGCATCTGTGACCCAAATGTGGCTGAAGGTACCAGGAGTAGCAGGTGGAAGATGTGACAGTGAGGGTTCATCTCATCCATAAGGGTTCTGTTTTCTTGGATTAAGTGGGTTCCAAAGGGGATTAAGGATTTCCTGGCTCTTTTGCTGAAGGGTTTCTCATATGTAGATATGATAAATTGCAGACCATACTCCTTGACCATGATTTGAGACTTTAAAACTCACAGCTTCTTGGGGAATATGAGTAATGGGGATACTTGATGTCATCTTTTTATCCTCCTCATCCCCAGTGGAGTCTCTAAGGCATTTGGGTTACTTTAATAAAATGTTTCAATATTTTCTGGTGTTCAGCTAATGGATAAACTGTACAATGGCAAATTCTGATTTTCTTAGGTTGCCAGGCTGAATCAAACCAGAAAATAGTATTTGGCACATGTGATATTTTTCAGATTCTAATAGAGAGAAAATTGCCCAATTCCCATTTCAAAATTATTTTAGCCAAGACTTTTTTCCTAAGAGAAATAGTCAGGACAGTATAAAAGGCTTAAATTAAACAGGAGGTCATTAGGGTTAAGAAATGACTGGCTATATTTTATTGCATTCTGTGTATGAGGTTTAGTGGGATGGAGTGCAAATCCCATGACATGACTCATGGAAGAAAACAATGTTTCAAAATAAGCCAGTTAAGTTCTGTATGAAGTAGTAATAAACCGAACCTGATTCTGCAGACAGGAGACTGGTAGTGAATATCTGTAAGAAATGGAGTGTGGGGCTGGGGGCTGCCCTGCAGCTCAGTCTGCAGGAGGGATGTGGAGGAGGAAGGGTTAGAGCAGCCAGGAGGTCTCAGTGCTCCCTGTTCTTGGGCAGGAGCTGCACCCTGGCTCTGGCTCTGTGCCTTGCTCTGGGTGTCAGCACCAACCTTCTCCCGAGGCTTAAATAAGGGAACAATTCCAGTAACTTCAATAGACAGCTCCTCACATTGATCTCTGACCACAGCCCTTCAGTGGAGGGAAAAAAGCAGGGATTTTTTGTGTAATTTAATCCTTCCCTGCTGGGTGGCCCTACAGAAAGCTTTTTCTGTGGCTGAAACTCCTTCGGTGCTGAACACGAGTGATTGTGAGAGCCACCTTTATACACTAGTTCTGAAGGCTGTTGAGTGGAAATGAAAGATAAGTCTTCTACTTTCTTTGAGTTTCTTTTTATCAAGCTGTTTATGAAGTAGAGCTGATTTAAAAACAATTTAATCACTTGTTTTGAGGTTAATGGATGCTGGAGGGGAAGGCTCCTGACATAAAATAAGAAGTTTTGACAAACTTTTAATTAAGAATTTGGAACGTGGAAATTTTGGGGTAGTTCTGCACTACTGAGATTGGCTCTGGGGCATATTGGTTGGTCAGGTTTTTAAAGTAAATCTTCCTCTTAATTCTAATTAAGTATTGTAATGCCAGCACTCTTCATTAGGCAGCAGTTTGAGATTAGTCAGGTGGTAGTAATGGAAAGAGAAAAAACACGTATGAAGTAGTAGAGAAGTTGGAGAGCAGGGAAAACAGCTGTAAGATATGGCTCCTAAATGCTCTTCAGCATTTCCCTGTTGGCAAATTTCCCACTGAATTCAGTGAGTTCTGTGGGACAGGATTCAGTCCTCACACAGATCCTACCTTGTGTGGAAACACAAGTTCAGAGCACCTTGATCACACGACTTCAGCTCTGAAGTTGTGACAAGAAATGATGCTAAGAACAGCTATAGAGAGGGAAAACTCCTTATTCCCCCCAAAACTTTGAAGCAAAGCTATTATTTTAAGTGTAGATTACATTATTGAATTGTTTATCTGTGGATTGAATCTCGTATTTAATAAATGGGAGCTGTTGTGAAGTGCTGGAGTGAATGTGAATTAGTGAGTTGAGAAAGATTAGCTCTCTGAGGAGATTGAGAACAATTTAAAATTCCATTGTATGGTGTTTTTCTTTCTGTCTGCATGAAGTACAGCTGTAATTGCCTCAAATTAGGTACTGCCTTTGTCTAGGAGAGTTAAACAAGTAACAGGATAAGATAATTTATGGTCCCCTTCTAAATAAACAGCTTGTTCAGTTTGTATCTTTAGGCAGCTTGCAAATGTCAGAGCCACGTTTGTGGAGAGAACATATATATGTATATGTATATAAGGGGGAGTTTCCTTAGAAACAGAATCATCCTGGACTTTTGGGATGCATTTTACAATGTGAAGCCTGGTCTTCCCCTACTGTGTAATTTTAGAGTCACCTTTTGTCATGGTTCTTAAAATAGATGCTTTATTAAAAAATTCCTATGGAGACATGGACTGTAAGCACAAATTTGCCCAGCTCCTTTCTGACAGCTGAGGTTTATGTTTTGCCATCAGTTGCTTGGTGGAGTTGTTACCAATGAACCCTCACATTGACCTTGTAATTATCAAGACCAGAAAGAGAAAAAACTGATAAAAATGAGCCAACACACCCCCATGGACTGGGGCAGTAGCACACAGACAACACTGCTTTTTCCTTTCATATTCCTGAGAAGGAAAAAATAATCTCACAAAGTTCTTGGGTTGGTCTTGTGGCCAGTGCTGTCCACGGGGATTCAGGCTCTGCATCTGAGTGAGATGGTTATAAAGTGACTTTTCTGGAAGGAGGGAGAATCCTTATCTGACAAGTGAGCAGGGAATTGTCTCGGTCTGGGTGAGCCCAGGGTGCTTTGCTGGAGGAACAAAGTCACTTCCAGCTGGTGTGAGGTTCACCTGGCCCCTTTCCACATCTCCTGTGGTGCTGTACCTAGGTGTGTCCCTGATGGACAGGGACGGACTCAGGTACAGCAATGGTTGTTTCCATTCGTTACTGGCAAATGCGGTTGTGACATAAACAACCACGTTGGTTTTGTAGTGAAAATACAGCAGAACTGGAGAGTCCTCATGAACCTGATCAATGTTGGGCAGTTCTGTAGAAAAGGCTTCAGAGCTGATTGAAACAGGGAGGGGGTGGACCTTGGCTGCCCATAGTATATTGTAAAATCCAAAATCCTGTAAGTTCAAATTGCATTTTTTGTTGCCACATACAGAATTCCCATCACTCCCCTGGCCCGGTCGCAGCGGATTTCCCAAGTTTAATACCAAGTCAGCACTGTTTGTTGTACACTCACTGCTGTGTCAAAGGGGACTAGAGCCAAGAGGGTGTTTTGTTCTGTTTCATGGTGTTTGCAAATAAAGCTGAGTGGTTTGGTAACTCTCTTGGAAACTCTGAGACTCTAAGTTGGGCAGAATGCTCCCTGGGCATGCATAGATCTAAGGATTTCACTTTCTTGCCTATCAATAAGTATCTTAAGGCCTTAACTTTTAATGCTATATATGACTGAAGTCCCAAGGAAATAATTCCACTACTGCTGTTCATTTATATCATTGGAGTCTGAATTAATTCAGCCTAGGCTAGGTTTTCTAATACATTATTTATTTAGGTCTTCAAAATGTCTGTGGTGCTGCATGTGGTTGACAGAGCATGTTCTTGTTTGTTAATATTATATGGCATCCCGTTTTCCCAAGACACTTCAATAAATGCATGTCTTTGAATAAAGCTGGGATTTTAACAGGCATTTTTTCCCCCTTGTGTTGTAACTGTAGCTTCCCAGATTCTTAGCTCTGATTTCTCTTCTCTACAACCGCCTATTTTAAACAGTTCTGGAAAGATCTTCACTTCTTTAATGTTTGGTTTTGGGTATTTTTTTCTTTTTTTTTAAATGCCTTTTTATTGTTACTGATAGGTAAAGCTTTATAAAGTAACAGTTTGTGTCTTGATTCTAAATATCTAGCCCAACCTCTCCCACTGCTCCCAGGCACTAGAAGTGTATAAATACCCTTAAATTCAATTAAAAAATCCCTGACATGAAGGGTGGAGCACTGGGCTCATATTTTCTGACAGCCCACAAAACTTACAAATCAAAAGACACGAGTGCAGTGTAAATGAGGGTGAAACAAATGGAATACAATACCTGGAAATGAATGAGTCCTGTGAATGAACATTGGCATGTACATCCCCGGCCCCATATGAAGATTAAAGCGAGTTGTCTGCTCTAGAATTGCATAATTGCTTCTGTGACTGATTTGGTGCTGCTCCATAATAAGTTGTGAACACTGTATGCTGACCTGGTTAATGGGATGTTTACTAAATGGATATATTTGTGTAGTTTAATAGGAGGATGCTTGGAAAAATTAGCAGGATGAGAAAGAATGGCCGGAGAGAGTAATTTTTCAGCAAGTGCTGGCGTTGTGAAGAGGAAGGCAGAGGCTGCCTTGCCATTGGCATGTGGGGGCTTGGAGGGGGAGGTTGGATGGGGCTGGATCCCTGATTTTCATGGAACATCCTTGTCCTGCATTCCTGTGGGAGTGGCTGCTCCAGCTGGGGTACCCAGACTCTGCCCCCAGTGAAGGTGCTGCCAGGTGGGGATGTGTGTGCCCCTGGGAGCAGCCTCATCTGCTGCCCTAACAGCTTCATTTGCTAAACTATCTTTCTGGAATTCAGCTATTTTAAGTACTATAGGCTAAGATAATTATTTCATGAAGTAATATTATCTGCAAATTAACCTTGGATCTCTGTGGAGGTTCAGAAAGAGCGAGATAAGGAGTTTTATCACAAATTGCAGACTTACTGGGTTTAACGTAAAGGCCGTGGCAAGTAATACATTTAAACTGCATTTAAGTAGTAAAGACCAGAATATCAAAGTCTAAAAGCAATAAACATTAAATTATTCAGAAAGTTTTTATATTTTCTTTCTAGTTTATATGTTCTTTTCGCACACTGTCATTTAATGAGGTTATATTCTGATTAAAGTAGAAAAATAAAAAAGTAAAATGTTTTATTTCAGTAGATAAAAATGTAGCTTTTAAAATATATCAGCTTGCCCTGTGTAGTCTGAGCTGGCTGTACAATTTCCCCTTCGTTCAGCATGGTTGCTAACTAACGGATTTTGGGGGGAAAAGTCCCCCTTATATAGAGTTTCAATAGAAATCCATATTTTAATTTTAAGTGACAACTAATACATTTACTGTAATCCCTTTCAAATATTCTCTGGCAGGGTTCCCAGACATATATTTTTGAAGGTTAAATGGTTTAGGATTTATGTATTGTACTATGTAGGTGTATTGGCTTCGAGTGTCAAGGTTTTGCTAGCAAGTGAGCTACAGGGGAGGAAGAGAAAATCAGGATTAAAGTGAAGCCTGGAGGGGAGGGAAAGTGTTTTAAGATTTAGGTTTATTTGTTATTATCCTGGTAATTAAATTGATCTCCCTGAGTGGAGTCTGTTTTGCCTGCAACTGGTGAGTGATCCCTCCCTGCCCTTAACTCACCTCATGAACCTTCCATGATAATCCATGATAATCTCTCCCCTGCCCAGTTGAGAAGGGCAGTGGCAGAGTGGCCTTGGTGGGCACCTGGTGCCCAGCCAGAGTCAGCCCACCACAGCAAGTCAGTCTGAGTAAGGTACTGAGTTTATAGGGCCCCCTCATTGCCAGACACCAGTTTGTGGCTCAGAAACACCACAGCTGCAGCAGCAACAATTCTGCTGGTTAATGACCTGTGTTTTTGAGGGGCCCAGGGTGAGGTGCTGGGCTGAAAAACTGCTTTTTGCTGGTTGCAGGGCTCTCTTGGGTATCATTACACAGGGCTGATTAATGTAGTGTGGATGTACCTTTCTGGCAGCTCAGAGTTTTGACTGTCCAGAAACACTTCTTTTTTTTTTAATAGGCTGAAATTGGCATGAATAAGCGGCAGTAATTGAAATAATATTCCACAAGGTTTGCATTTCAGTATGGCAGTGTGATTAAAATTGGTCCTGCCTTTTCCTCTCCCAGGGGAGCCATTGTGTGCTCCATGGCTAATGAAGTGGAATGAGCACTGTGATCAATATTTATGGTGTCGCTCTGGGCACCTGCACTTCTTCCAGCCCTTCTTGCACTGAAAAGCTTGAGTGGAGGTTCCTGACTCGAGCTGTTCATGGCCCAACTGCAGCTTGAGGAGAAGGCTGCAGAGACTGCTCCTGGTAGTGTTTCTCCTGGGGGTCACATGCCACCTGCACAGATTTGCTAGTTCTCATTATTGACTGACACAAGTAGGAACTTGATTTTCTTAGTGATGTGCCTTCATGTCTTCCAGTCATCCTTTGGTGTTTGGGCTCTCCCTGTGTTGGGAACAACCCCCTTTGGGGCACTGTATTTTGCCACTGAACACACAGATAAGATGACATTTTTGGATTATTTCAGCAGAGTTTATAGACTTCTGTCTGTGGCTTTTCTTCTTTTTACACTCCAGTCGCCACTACAGGTTCTGTATCTGCTGGGGACAGTGTTTGTTTAATTCCAGCATGATGCTGTGGAATATCTACTCTGCACTTTTGCCAGTTTGGGAGCTGCTCCCAGCTGTGCCAAAATATCTTTCTGCAGCTGCTTATGAAGTCTGCAGACTACTTTCTGTCCAAATCAGCCTTGAACTACTTTATTTTCTTGTTTCTTGACCCCTTCAAGGCTTTCCCAAAATAATAATATCATCTCTAAACTCTTGGTGGGTTGGTTTGTTGCAAAGTTTGCCCATTCCCTGGCAGTGACAGCAGCTGGAGGCAGTCCAGTGTAATTAGTAAGTATTTTGGAGACTTTGCCTTGGCAGCCCTATTAAATATGTGCAGTGAAAGCAGGATTAGTATGTGGCCTTATCTCTTTTTTTTCTCATTAGGGCATCTCGATGATCTGTAAGCTCATTTAATTGGAAATTAGCCATTCTTATTAACACAGGAGATACCCTTTGGTCTAAATCCTGACATTGGATAAATGTATATAGTTTCCACTAAGGGGAAAGAAAATGCATCCATATACTCTAGGGTGGAAATTTGCCCTTTTGTGTCCAGTGCAGTTCTCCTGGAAGAGAATTTCATTTTCTAGTAAAGGCAATAAATTTTCACTGCTCAGATAAGTGACTACAGAGGTTCATCATCAGGATTTGAAGAAATAAGCCTCCTAAGAAGATGGATGATGACAAGGGGAGTAAGAGTTGTTATCCAATCATTTGTCATGGTCCAGAACATTAAGATGTATTGGTAAGACCCCAAAGGTGTGTAGAATTTCCTTTTTTCCCGTGTGTAATAAGTTACCATATGCAGTCAGGCAGTATTGCACTGTCTGAAAACTCATTCTGCATCTCTTTGTATACACAGCACACAAGTGTTAAAATCCTGTATATTGCTGGGAAGTATTCTACACATCATCTAGGTGTAGCCCCACAACTACTGAAGAGAGAGGCTGACTTCCTGACTCCTCACTTTCCTGCCCTTCTCTCCCTCCTCCATCCCACTCCAGTTGTTAACATCTCTGCCTTTCCTCTTTTGCTGTGAGTGTTCTGCTCCAGGCTTTCTCCGGAGACTTTTCCCTCTGATTTTTCTGTGGTTCCCTGCTCTGCAGCCCTTGCCTTCTAGTTCTTCCCTTGTCTCAAAGCTTCAAAACCACAGAGCAGCCATGGGGGATTGTGTCAGCTAGTGAAAAACTGGATTAAACATTCATGGCTGCAGGAGTGCTTGTTAGCATATATGTATTAATTCAACATTTCCTGCTGGTTTTCAATATGTTGGGAGGTTGTGTTGCCAATGAGGTGACTTAAAGTCCGTAATGGAATAGGTTCCAACTAACTGCTTGAGACCAAGTAAAAATTTTGTTCTGCTTGTCTGGCTTCAGAGAAAAACCTTTCTCCTTACTTTTTAAAAGAGAGTATTCCTCTCTAAACCAGACATGGTTGAGACCACGTTTCTGCAGGTTTTGTTGAATTCTGGCTCGGTAGCTGGGATAGCTGATTCTGAAAGTCCACCTTCGTATAGGAGAGACACACCATTGTAGTTTGCTGTGGTGAGCTGCTCCCTGCATTGCTCTTTGGTGCTGGGAATTCGTGGAAAGGTGAGGTTTAACTTGTTTTGTCAGGGCTTGTTGTTGCACAGAACGGCTCAGTAGCTTAAATTTGATCCGAAATTGAGAGCTGGCACCGCCTGCCTCCAGGAGGACCCCATGAGTTTGGGAGCCCTTTGCACCATTTCTGGCAGCATGTCTTCAGGTCCTGCAGGCGTTCTGCAAACTGGCCATGGTGGGGAGACCTGTTCCTGTGGGTTTAGGTGTTAAACACGTGGCTGTGTTTCCAGGGAAGCAAAATGTAATTCTTCTGAGTCCCAGGCACGTAATTACAGCCATAATAATAGCTATCATTTTTGATGCCTCAGTGCCAAACATAAAGGTTGTTGTTTCTGTTAATGTTTTCAGAGGACTCTGTTCTGCTGCTTTTTCACTATTTGTGCCTTATCTGTGACTGAACAATTACCAGGAATGTGATGAGGACATGGTATGCAGAAAGTCACCCCCTTGTCTCTTTTGCTGATGGCTCAGAGGAGTGTGCAGTGCTGCTATCTCAGCTGCTAATCAATGGAGCTGGAGCTAATGTGCGCAGTGACCTTTGGAGGAGAGAGGAGCTCTGCCAATACTGCACTTGCAGTTTGACTCAACTCTTACACTTTGTCATCTACTTGACTGCAGGAGCTCCTCCCTCACCTGGATTGCTGGATCAGTTGCTGCTCTATCCACCAGGTTAAGAGATGCCCCGAATTTCTCTTGTGTGTTAGTCCTGATGTTTTTCTTAGCCAGGTGTCGTTGTTTTATGGGTTAGGTTATGGATCAGGGTGACCCCTGATCCTCCTGGTCTAAATTCCTTTTGTGCTTTGTTAATTTCAAAGCGATCCTGCATAGCTGTACACTTCACAGACTTTGGGGAAGTCAGTGGGATTTTTCACTGCTGGAATTAGACACAATTTACAGCAGCCCATGGGTGTGCAAAGGCTATTCTCTAGCATTTCCCCTCTCTGCATTTTTATAGTGCTTAGGAGTCTGATGGATGGAGCGCTCAATTATTTAGCATCTGTCAAGTTTTTGCTTACAACACCTAAACAAACACTAATATTACATAATTTTTTCTGAATATATAACATATAATTCTGCTACAGCAATTTACAAATGTATGAAAAACACACACTGTTGCTTAACCATCCCTTTTAAGGGAATAGGTTTTGGATTGAAATTTTAAGTATGCATGAAGACAGTAAGATACCATTTGCACCGTTAGGATTTCAATAATGTATGGAATTAGCAGAGCTTTATTATATTTCTGTGCCTGCATGCCCTTCATAGAGTGAAAGTTGTAATAAATATAAGTTCAAAGGTAAAATTTTATTGCTGTGCATGAGGGGAGAGAAAATAAATTAGAATAATGTAATCATGCTCATATATGTTATGAATTTTGAACAGTGTCTATTAGAAAGTTTGTCAAAATGTGCTTAGCTTTGAAAATACAGATTAACGCTGAAGGTTTTAATATTGTTCTTCTGTATATTCCTATTCCTTGCAAATGTAAGTGTAAAATATCTCCTGCCGAAAGCAATTGTCATGAAACGACACTTTCCTATTTTAATAGCTGAATAATCAGAACAAAAATATTTTCTAAGTTGCAGAGAGGTTATTGCTTTCTTCACACAAAGAAATTTAGTGGTAGAAAACCAAATTTTAGCCGGATATTCTTCGCTTTTTGTGTTTCTATTCTTATATGTGAAAAGCGTGTCCAAATGTCTCCTGACAGCTTTGACACTTCTGGGTGATTAAAAATGGGGTGAGGTGTGCTCATCTGATTCCATTTACTGATTCTGTATTTTCCTTTAATCTGGTAGCAAAGTTAAAATAGCAGCTCTCTAGCAGGAGCTGGAAAATCTGTTTGGGGATGATTGGTTGGTATCAGTATGGACCCTTTGGGCTTCTTTTTTTTTTTCTTTTTTTTTCATACTTTGGAGCAAATAAGGACCAGGTCAGTGTGGGTGGGCAGCTGCTGGCACTGAACCCAGCAAACATCAATTGTCTGAGCTTCCACCTCAGCACATGGTCCTTCAGCCTCTCTGAGACAGCCCCAGGTTGGTGAAATTTTGACAACAAAGGCAGTTCCTTCTCCTGGTTTTCTTCCTTTACATTCCTTTTTGTTGTCCTCTGTCATCTCCCTCTTTTCTCCTTCTGTGAGCTCAGGCTGCACCATGAGGGCACTACAAAAGGATTGGCAATGACCTTTTTTTGACATTTTTTCATACAGTCTTCAGGTTTTAGCTCTGTCACTCAGTTTGGGAAAGCTGAGCAGCTATTGGTGCAGACTCCCCTGTTTTTTAATGTGTTTTAAACAGTTTGGATGCTGAATAATTGGAAAAAACATTGATGAATTTTTTGTTTTGGTCGTTGTTGGTTTTTTTGGTTTTTTTTTCTTCCTGAAAGCAACTGTCACCTTTAAATCTATGGAAACTTTCTGGAGAGAGAAAAATATCAGGAAACTTTTCTAAATAAACAATTTTAGATCATGATAGGTGGCTCCTGCCTTTAAATTCTTCTGTTGATGCCATGGTGGCTGAGGTGCAAGCAGGATGAGGCTGCTGTTCCAGTATAATCAGTGAACCAGTTCCAGAGGGTGGAGCAGTTTAGAGACCAAATGCAGTTTAAATGGCACTAGAGGAATGATGCACTACTGTCTGAAAATGCAGGCATTGTTATTAATGATGTAATTAAAGTTCCACCTCATAGGCAAAGTGGAAGCACACAGAAAATATTGTTAATATTGTGTTTCCTATATTTGATTTATCCCCATTTTAAGTACTAAATGAAGTATGCAAAACACAGTGGGAATTAAACACTCTGCCTAAAATTCACAGCTTTATTATGTAAAAGTGGTTCAAGCAGAGGTCAGGGTACATTAGCCAGAAGTAACTGAACCCAGCTGAAAATTGTCTAATGTACTTTACATGCACAGCTGCTACTTGGCTAAACCTGGGTGTGCAGTAGGAAGTTCTCCTCAGGAACCAAAGGTCGTGGCTTGCTGTTTGTGTTGTTTTGGTCAAGAACAGATCTCAGACATTCATCCAGACCCTTGACTGATGATCATCTGTGGTGCTGGGTGTATTTTCTTTATTACAATTTTTAGAAGCTCAGTTCTGAGATTTGTGGATCAATTAGAGACAAAATTGAAAAAGATAGTAGTAATAATAAAAATAAAAAATAGCTGGTATTTGGTCCTGCAGATTCTGAACGTTTTCTGATGGATAGTGGGAGCTCTCAGAGTTGCTTTATGAGCTTAGGCCAGACTCTGCAGCTGAACTAGAACGCATTTTTGTGTTAACTGCTTCTAAATGAGCTCTTAGTTTTAAGTAGTTGGCATAAATCTAATTTTAATTTACTGTTTTCATTTTCTTTTGCATTGATCCTCTTTTTTGTAGAGATTCAATTGCAGACTTGGAGAAAGAGGTTTTTTAAAGAGTCCAGATGGTATTTCCAATTATTTATTATCATTAGCATTCACTGTATATGAAAACAAGACTTTTGCCAACTTAGATCAACCTCATCTGCTGCACTATTGTTTATGAATTTTCAGGGTCCTGTGTTAATGCCAACTCACTTTTGGGGTGGTTTCTGGGGCTGCAAGAGAAAAAGGGTCTACTATTGCCAATATATTGCAAATTGCCAATTTACTTTGGGAATATCACTTGGATAACAATCAGTGATAGGTTTCTCATGCTTATGAGGAAATGAGCAAGGCATGTCATAATTAAGAGTAGCATAATCTGAAGAAAAATCATAATAATCAAACCAGAAGGTACAAAAGATTTGCATTTTTCCATGTCTGAACACAAAAGTTTTCTTTTTGGGGTCAATGGCTGTGTGAGAGCACAATTAGTTTTCCCTTTGTAATAAGCCCCTTACAATTTTTTTTCAAGTTTTGACATTGAAGATGGCACCTCAAGTTGTCAAAAATAAAATGTTTGGAAATTCACAGGTATGTTGCATTCGATATAAAATGCCACCTTCCTTTTTTTGAGCTAAAATGCCTGAATTCTTTCACTATAATTATTCTCCCCTGTACAAAGATGTAAGATGAAATGGATTCTGTGCCCTATTGGAGTGAACAAGCCCACTTATATTTTTTTCCTTAAAGTTTTGAAAATACATGTATATTTGATAATATTTTAATACATTGAAAATTTTTGAGTGATTAGTTTCTACAATATTTTGTGTTGTTTTGCATTTGGAACAAAGCAGCACAGAGAAAGAAATAGAGGGACACCTGTTTCAATTACACCACAGCAGCAATTTCAACAATGAATCTTAATTGCAATCAGTCTTGATCAACCCACCTGTGTAGATTCCCTCATTTACAAGGAAGAGGGATAATGCAGAGAAAATAAGGAAAAAATTGAAAAGAAATAGAGGGGAAAAAAAGCCTGCAGAACACTAATATGGATTATGTTATGTTCTTATAGTTTAAGTTTTCAGATTGCTGTGCTATGTTAATTATTAGGAGCAGCAGCCTAAAATTTCCCTGCTTTTCTCTGGGGATACAGTCAACCCTTGTTTACTTTCAGCTACCACTTGAGCAATTTCTCTTCCATTCAGGAGGGATTGTGCAAACAGCCACGAGGTACAACTAATTCTGCTTCTGTGCCCAAGCTCAGCAGGTGAAGGTGCAGCAAATTCCTTTGTTAAGGAACAACTTGTCTGTCTTGTGTGGGGTAGGAGAGACACCAGAGCTGATGTCTCTGTGGGTAACCTCCTGCAGATGTGTTGGCTGTTTTAACCTTGAGTTTGGAGATGTGCTGCCCTGAGGTATTCTGGGACCTTCTCTGCAGGCCTGGCAGCTGCTCACTGACGTGCCTCTCCTGTGCTGGGCTTCTGTGGAGCTTCCTTGGACTCACAAATGAGTTTTCTTAGGTGCATTTGCATAAAGAGAGAAAAGAATTGTGGATAAACAGTCCAAATTGCAGTAGAGGATGTATAGGGAAGGAAAACAGATACTGCTTTTTTTTGTCTATACTCGTCATCATCTTTTTCTCATAACCTCTGTAATGGTCACTTGGACATAGGTAAGGGACAGGATTGTGGCTAATTGTGCAGGGATTTGGGTGAGACTTCTCATTTTAGGGAGATTTTGTAACATTTTTCCAGACATACATTGCTTTCCATATTCATTATCCTTGCCTCTGTCATTTTTTATACATTTTTGCTTTTACTTTTTCCTTATACTCCTGCATTGTTATTCCTTTTTTCTTCATTGTGCATTATGTGATTAAAAATGTTTTTGTAGTGGCATTTGGCCAAGTCTTTTGACTCAAAACCTTAAGGATTGTCTCATCTCTTTTGTATTTCCCCCCCATAAAGAATGCCCAGGTTTATTTGTGTTTGTTTCCTCTTGTCTGTTGTGATTGGCTTGTTCTATTTCACAGCTTCACCTTCTTTCACGCTCTCGACCTCCTTCCTCTTCATCTCTTTTGCATCCTCTTCTCCTCCATGGGGCTCTGGTAATAGTGATGGACCAGTGCAATTAAATTTATTCCATACACCACTGCTTTCCCTGACAAACTGACACCTCTCTTTTCTGCTGTTCTTACCTGTTGACTGGCATTAAGCAAAGTCAGCCAGGAGCCAGGATTTCAGTGGAGTGTGACATTCATCTGTGGAGATGACTGAGCATGGCAAGTCCTGGATGCTTTCTTCTCTAAAGCTGCCTGTGCAATGTGGGAAAAAAAAATAAATCTGTGATGTTGTGATGAGATGAAGATGTTCAGGAGGGTTGTAAGAAATTTCTCCTATTGTAATTTGATTGTTATTGCGTTTAAATGTAACATTTTCCTTAATTGATGAGATGCCCAGGCCAGGATCCTGCCAGCACACAGTTTCTCTGCATGCAGTTGCTCTCAGCAAACTGGCATGCAGTCAATAGGAATCCCTCTGAATTTACTGCTGTCTGTTGACATCTCACTCTGTTACAGGAAAGTATTTAATCAAAGTTTATTGTCATTCTTTTCTGAGATTTAAGTGGGACGTAAAATTTTACGATACATATAGTATTTTAGATGACAGCTTCATTATTTCCACTGAATAATTTGAAATGCTACAAGGAGAAATATTGATGGCAAAGTGGTAATTGTCATTAAATATGCAGCATTTTTGCAGCAGTCACCTGTGCAAAAAATAAATTTTCTGAACTTCTAGGTAGCAGTGCAGAACGGTCTGAAATGCAATTCCTTTGTCTTGGGCCTTTTCCCATCATGGAGGTCACTTGAGGCTCCAAACATGTTCAAACATGAAAACTTCAAAGTGACTTTGCAATTTTTCTTTCTAAAAAATGAGCATGGTATCATATTATTGAATGTCAAAAGGAGAACACTTGGTTTGTTATTGAGTTGATCTTTGGGTTCCTGCTACCTGATGGGATTTTTATTTATTTTTGCTGCCTTAGTTGTCTCCTGTCCAGTGGACATTCCCTTTTTCCTGAGCCAGGAGGGATGTCTTTTGCAGGAGTAATTAAGAACTGTGTCACGGGAGGTGGGCATAACAGGTCACTGGGAAGAAGGAGACAATGCACCAGAGCTGCAAGGCAGGGTGTAAAACAGACAGGTGCAGTTTATTATTGGACTGATTCCAAACAAAACATTCCTGTTGGTTCAGTGCCTCACCATGGTGTGCATTACTCAGGGCTGTGGGAGTGGCTTCTCCTTCTGGAATGCAGAAGACAGTGAAAAAAAAATAAAGTTTCTGGAAAAAAGCCAAGTTCTTCAGTTCAAGGAGGGTTTTAGGTCATTCCTTATTTTGTTTCTCTTCTTGGGAAGAAATTAGTTTGCTTTTAGTGAATGAAAAATTCTGCTCAGGATGGTGCTTCTCTGTTACCTTGTTAAAGAATTCGAGTGAGAGACCAGTACATTAGGTCTTTGTTAGCATTTGTGAGCAACTTTGTTAGCAAATATATTTACAAAAATGCCATGCTTGTCTTCTCTTTTGTAATTACTACACCCCGACATGAAAGAAAATGGATTAAATCTTTCCTGTAAAATGCTGTCTGTTGGGTATATCTTGAGTATTTAGCTTTATAATCACTAAACTATTCAAGTACAAGGCAATCAGTTTAAAAAAATGCCATTAGAGATGGTCAGGATGCTTGCAATAAAGCATTTTGAATAGAAAACGGTAACATTTTTCTTAACTACAGCTTCTTTTAGGAAAGCAAGCATTCAGTGAGGCTGAGAACAATCAGTGCTTAAGGCATGAACAAAAGAGCATGTGAGAGGGGTCAGCTGAGTTCTGAGGATGCTGAGGGTGCTGTTTCAGTTCTTAGACCTCAGGCAGATCAGAAGCTGGATCGTGTGGGTTGTGCTCTCAGGTGATGGTGTCTGGTTGTGCTCTTGCTCTCAGCTGGTGCTGGCCAGCACCCACAGGTGCTTTTCCACTGGGCACCCTCCAGCCTGGGTTTTGTGATCTAAATGCAGGACCCAGCTCTTGGCCTTGTCAAACCTCACACAGCTGCGTCAGCCCTTTGATCCAGCCTGTCGAGATCCCCCTGCAGAGCCTTCCTGCCCCCCAGCAGGTCCACACTCCTGCCCACTTTGATGTTGTCCATGAATTTGCTGAGAGTGCCCTCGATCCCCTGGTCCAGACCATCAGTAAAGATGTTAAACAGGGCTGGGCCAGTGCTGGGCCCTAGGGAGCACCACTGGTGACAGCCCCAGCTGCATGTAACTCCAGTCACCACCACTCTCTGGGCCTGGGTGTCCAGCCAGGCTTTCACCCAGCAAACTGTACCAGTCCAAGCCATGAGCAGCCAATTTCTCCAGGAGAAATCTGTGGGAAGTGCTGTCAAAGGCTTTGATAAAGTCCAGATAGATAGATCCACAGCTGTTCCCTCATCCACTAAGTGGGTCACCTTGTCATAGGAGGAGATCAGGTTGGTTAAGCAGGATCTGCTTTTCCTAAATGCATGGTGGCTGGGAATGATCCCCTGGTTGTGTTGTAGATGCTGTGTGATAGCAGTCAAGATGATCTGCTCCATCACCTTCCCTGGTACTGAGGTCAAGCTGCAGGCCTGAAGTTCCCTGGATCCTCCTTCCAGCTCTTATTGTAGCTGAGTGTCACATTTCGAGCCACCAGTCACCAATCACCTCTGGGACTTCCCTGGATAGCCAGGACTTCTGGTCAGAGATGGAGAGTGGTGTGGTGAGCTCTTCTGCCAGCCCCCTCAGTCCATTTGGGTGGATCCCCCATCTGGCCTCACAGAACACACTTGTGCATGTAAAGATTATGAAAAGATCTAGAAAGATTATTCAGCCATATGTGAGATAAGAATTACACTTTCAAGGTACTGAGTGGACAGTTTGGAAGCTCTTGAGAATTTAATATTCCCTTTAAATCTGCGACAATGCATAAAGCACACTTCAGCTATGTCCTCTTCTAGTATTTTTTCATGGAAAATTAAAGATTATTACCTCCCTTTGTAGTATACAGTAGTTTTCTGAGAATTCTCTGCCAGGCAGCTGGTACAGAAGAAATTCCCCTTCTGCAGTAATAGAAGGCAGTGATTAAACCTGAACACGGCGAATGGAGCTATAAAGTAAATCAAAGCGAGTGTTGAATTGTGCCTTCATGCACCCGGTGGTAAACTCCTTCTAACAAAGCACAAAGCTTCCTTTCTTTGCCCAGGAACTGTGAATTGCAGCCTCTGTTTGCAGTGTTGCTGTCACCTGCTGTAAATCCAGTCTGAAAAGAAATTGTGGAAGGAAGAAGTTGAAAGTGTATTTGCCCCCCTTCCCCACAGGGTGGTCACACCACAATATGTGACATGTTAGCTTATGGGTGGAAAAAGCCACCTCAAAGGGGCCCCAGGTGTTTTAAATCATCTTCTGAGAGGAGTGGTTTGAGTTTTTAGAAGTCTGATTAAATCAGTGGAAAGGCTCTCGTGGCTTTCAACAAGTACTTCTTCTCTGATGCTTAGATCTGTAGCACAGGTGGAAAAAAATTGGCTAAATTCAGAATTTGGTGAACATCGTGGCACTTTCTGGCCATAAAGTCCTGATGTAGCAGATGCCCTGAGCTGTGGATGGAGGGGTGGGGCTCATGCTTTCAGGGCCAGTGTCCCACCTCATTGCATCTGGTTCTGAAGCCTGTCCCTGGCTGTCCGTGTGATCCCTGTCAGTGATGGGAGAGGAGGACAGGCGTTTCACCCTGCTTCACCAAAGCATGTAATCTCTGGATGCTGCTGTACCACTGACTCCTAAACCAGCCTGCCCCAGCTGCCCTGCATTACCTGCTGCCCTACAGACAAGCTGTCAAACCTTTGCAGGGATTTTGAAGCTTAGGTGACGTGGGAAGACAGCTGGTATAAGCCTAACAGGTTTATTTGCTGTTTTCACATTGGTTTTTTTCTGAAGGTAGTTTTCAGCATTAGGTGAGCATCCAAAGCAGCAGTGGTGATACAGAGGCTGCTCAAAGCAGATTCAGCTTGGTTTTCCTTGGGATGCCAATTGCAGCACCGATGGATGGGGGCTCTGTGTAGGGGGGTGGGACGCTGAGCCTTTCCAGGTGAGCACAAAGGAAAGGGAGTATAAAACCAAAGTATTTTTAACCATATCTTGCAGTCTGATTGCTTGCTGGATCTGCTGTTCCTTCTCATAATACGCTTGAAAAGTTTTATCTGTGCCTCGAGGGTGATGAGCCTGTCTTCATTTAGGGATGCAACTGCAGATAATAGCACTGTGCTCTTGACAGCTTTATGTGCTCACAGCCTGCCTCTCTTATTTACTCACTTGTAGATGTGGGCTCTTGTAAAAGCAGCTCAGTTTTCTCCCCTCCCAGTTATAATTGCTTCCTGGGCTGCCTTGTTACAGAGCCTGTTCCTGGAGCGTGAGGTGAAAGAGGCACTTTCGGCCGTTATAATTTTTTTTTAACGTATAATTAAGGCTGGATAGTCATTATGGTTTTTTTCCCTAGGTTCATAATTAAAGAAACCTTGACGGAGAGGTTTGTAACTGTTATAGGGGCAAAAGAGGAGGAAACATGTGAAGGGACCCTTTTGTTTATAAACAGTTGAGCTTCTAGAAACTTCAGATGTAGCTGAAGTTTCTTGAGGATCCAGAAATGCTAAGTAATTGAACAGTGTAGCAAAGTCAGTCACGACTGCTCATCACTTAAAACACATTTGTAAGACATTGGGTGGAATTCAGTACTAAAAGAGATATATTTTATGCATTTTTAGGAATTATGATGTCCTTGTAAATTCTATGTAATTACTCAAATTTCTTATTTAGAAAATAGCTTCTTTTCCTTTCTAAAAACAATAGTTCTCTGTGTTGTATTTCACATGATGTCCCTCATGTGCCTCCTTTTGGTGCTCATTCTGGCAGTGGTTCTTTTGGTTGGCAGGTTTTCTCCACTTCTCATCAGGACGTCTGGTTTGGTCCAGGTCTCTTGGTTCATCTGCAGCAGAAAGTATTTTTCTCTTTGGTGGTGGTGGCACAATAGATTGATAATTTTAGATCTCCTAGCTTTTGGGTGAGAGGCAAGAGTCAGAAATAAGAGTGGCTCATTCTGATGAGGCTGAAAGGGAAGGACCAAAACTTCTCTGGCCTACAGGAAAAATAAATCTGACTTCTCCAGAAATAAGAGTGGCTCATTCTGATGAAGCTGAAAGGCTTCTCTGGCCTACAGGAAAAAGAAGTCTGACTTCTTTGGGGACCTGCACAATTTGTGCTGTGGAAAATAAGTTCTGGAGGTAGGGGTTGCTAGAAAATATGGGGCAATAATCATTAGTTCTGTTGAGATAATTTCATCAATAGAAAGCTGTAATATCTCATTCCTTTCGCTTACCTCCTTCAGAGAGTGGACTGCAGCCAAGATGTCACACACTGAGCTTGAAACATGTGGTTTTTTTCTTCTTTGCTTTCCTGAATAAATTTTTAAGATAGTTGTTCAGGTATTACACTTTGTAGCCTGAAGCCTCACCCCATGCTGTTCTGTAGCATATTACTCCACGGGCAGGTGGACATGTGACATCAAGTCAGTCTGTTTGGAGCAGGCTGTGGGTATTGAACCAGGCTGTGCCTCCCTCCATGTCTGTCTTGTTTCATTTGCTCCAGGTGAAGAAGTTCCACATCACCTCTGCTCAGAGCTTCCCCATCCCGAGGTGGTGGCTTGTGAGGTCCCGTGTGCCAGGGACTGTGTGCTCAGCGAGTGGTCCCCGTGGTCCCCCTGCTCCCACTCCTGCTCCAGCAAAAACGCCGAGGGCACTCAGAGCAGGAGCAGGTCCATCGTGGCCCTTCCAGCTGAGGGTGAGTGCTGAACATTTCTGGATAATCACTGTTCCTTTAAAGCTTTGGCTTCCTTTCCTGAGCCGAGCTGTGTTTAGATCAGAGCTGATCCCAGTTCCTCAGGAATCAGGGACAATACTGAATGCTTGTCTCTGCCGAGAGACTAAGAGATCTTGATGGGCTGGAGTTCATGTGTCACTTGGAGAAATTCTGTCACAGCTGAAAACTATTTACTTCAGCCTCTGAATTGCTGTCTGTTGAGGCCTGTCTGGGTGTGAATTTGGTTCTGGAGAGCTTCATTCTCTACCAGTAAAATTGCTGCTTGACAGAGTCGTCATGCAAGTGTCTTTATATAGGAACATATCAGTAATGATTTAAAAGCAGCGAGCTGTGAAAAATGAGAAAATGGAAAAGGACTTGCTTATTTATTTATTTTTTTAATGTAACACCTGGAATGTGTTGACCTGCTTGTTGTAGTAAGTAAATAGCTCTTGATAAATACATGTCATTTCTTCTTGATCTTCATGGGCGTATAATGTATCTGTTTTTTTGCATATTAACATCAGTGATACAATTTAAACAAAGCTTTTTGTATTAGAAGTGTAGTCTTCTAATTCAGTTACACATGTGGTAATTAATTTATGTGTTGGTTTATCTCACAGGATTTGGAAGGTCTTGGATCAAGTGCATAAAAATTCATAAAATGTGAAGAGGTCCAACAGACTAAAGCCTTGTTGACATAAAATACGTGCTAGTGCCAAAACTAGGTGCAGTTAATGCAGCAAAACACTTTTAGATGCAAATCTAGTCCAGGACAAGCTCTGTTAAATGCTATTTTGTAAATTGTAATTAAAGCTCCCCACTGTTTCTGGACTAATGTAAGGACTTGATCTTGCAAACCCTTACTCACGTGGAAGGTCTGTATTCACATAAACATCCTCATAAGCACTTGTGAAGAAAATTGGGACCCTTCAGGATAAAAATAATTATTGATTGAATGATAATAACTACTACTAAAAAGTCTATGAGATAGAGAATAATTAAAATGAAAATACAGTTGGTCTCATATTTTCCATGGAAATAATGCATCCAAATAACAGATAAAACATGGAATTACGAGTGTGAAATGGTGAAGGTGTGAATTCTGGAAGTACAGAAGCACAATCATCTTAGCCTGAAAGGCACTAGCCTAAAAATGGTGTACTCTGAATACTTGAAGTTTCTCTGAATTGAATACTTGAAGTTTCTCAGGAAGGAATAATTAACTATTAAAATCAAACTCCCTGACTTTTTCTGTGCATCTTTAGCAATGATGTTATGATTTGCTGTGCAGACTCACACATCTGTGTTCAGATAGTGACTGAAATTTGGGAGAGTGGAAGTGGAGTTAATGCCATTATCACTGCAATGTTAAGGCAATTTTGAATTACCTGCTTTCTCTACCTTTTTCATACCCAGCTCACACCTGACTTGTACAGAGCTCTGGTACCTTTGCAAGGGCCATTTTGTTTGGCCTCTGTCATTGGAGGAAGTGTCTGTGGCTGTGGCTGTACTGTTGAAGGACTTATGGAAATTTTGGGTCATTTTCTCCATTCTTTACCTGCTCCCAGAATATGATAACCAGGAAGCTGTTGATGAAACCTGAATTGATTTCAATCAGGTTTTAAAAGATAATTCTTTACACAGCAAGTCTGAAACTTGGTGCAAGAGGATATAACGGAGCAGACACTCCCAGCAGGTGTAAAATGAATTATAGGAGCTGCTGAACATCATAAATAATGTTTAAATGGCTACTGGAATGGCCAGGCAAGGGCATGTTGTCCTGCTTTCTTTGTACAAAAATTATCAATGAAATGCAGAAAGTGGCCAGACCCTTGTGCTCTTTATAACATCATCATCTCCTGCTTACAATGTTGCAGGCAAGTTTGGATAAGACATTTTTTATATGTTAAGTTAAATCAGCCTGGTTTGGGAGAGCTTCATTAACGCATTGTAACAAATATAATATTAAAAAAAGCCGCCTTAATTTTCCCCTGGGAAATTCAAAATTTGAGTTGGAAATGTTCTTTAGTTTTGTTTTTTTTTTTTCTCTTACAAATGGATCAGGCATTTTGCCATTTGCTTGTTACAATTTTTTATTTTTAAGATGTGTTTCAAACACACAAGAAAAAGAACTGGTTTGTGTTTTTCCTGCCAAGTCAGATTCTTCAGGAAATAAGCTACCTGGGACATCTTCTACTTCATCATCGTTCTAAACATTTCTGAGACTGAGCACTGTGTGGAACAGTCCATTTTCATGAAAAGATGAATGGTAATGTGACATGATTATCCAGTGGGTTAGGTAATTTGTCTCTTTTTCTTTTCCACTGCTGTTCATTGTGGCCATTTGGGACCTTGCCTTTTTTTCAGGAGGGTCAGTCCTGCAAGGCAGTCGGCATCCCTTTGACATCCCTTCATCTCCTGTTGATTTTAGTAGGGTGTAAATCTGCTCTGAACCTTGTGGTATCTGTCCACAGCACTTCAGCTCTTTCAAAACCTCCAGCACTTTGGCTGTGTCTCAAGTTGGCTGGGTCCTCCCTCCTGGAGGAGAGTGGTTTTGATTTTGGTGATTTTTTCTTCTTTCTTCCTAAAATGACAATGCTTACTGTTAAATTTCACTGCATTACTCCATAGCTTTTGAGCTAGGATCATCTGCTTTTATGGATAAATTCAGGCTGCTGGCTGGAGTGTTACAGCTTCTGGGGAGGCTCCTCAAACTCCTCAACTTTGGGGCTTTGTCACCAATTGCTGACAAAAAGTGCAGCAGTTTAGCAAAATCTTTGGACATGAGTTTGAAGGATGGTCCTTCAAAGAAGTGAAGGCTTCATGCTCAAAACGTGTCTTTAAAGTTTTTTCCTTCCTTGATTTGCAGATGTGGGTTTCATTTGATGCATCCTGCTGTCATTACAGTTCAGCTTCCTCTGCTGCTCAAATCCTTAAGGCAGCACATGAATGGAGTCCAAATATGAGAGAGAGAGATGTTCCTTCTTGGGAGATTAGCAAGGAGAATGAACATAAAAATAATGCTTAATTCGTCTTTAAACCTGATTGCATGTTTGCTGAGTGATACTGGCATTTAAATGGAATTAACTTGGCTGTGTGTAGGAGTTATTGATAAAGTCACTCAGAAATACACTTTGCCTGTTTTTGTTTCCATTATGCATTGGAATACAATTTTATGCAAGGCTAGTTTAATGAAGAAACAATATTTTAGAAGGTTGTTATTGCAGCCATAAAGGTCAACAGCTTTATTTAAGCTTTATTTATTTTTTTTTACGGGGATGGAGGGGAAAGAGAAGGTATTGTGCAAACCTGACTTTTAAAAACCATTTTTCCGTATCTTCCTTTTGCTACATGCTGTGAGATGAGGATGTGGTGTTCTCTTGACCCTTTGCAGGTGGAAAAGGCTGTCCCCCTGAGCGAGCCCTGCAGGAGCAGCGTGCCTGCAACGAGCACCCGTGTGTGCATTTCTTCTGGGAGGTGTCTCCCTGGAGCTCCTGCTCCGAGGACGTGCTGGGCACTGCCCTCAACACCACCTCCAGCTGGAGCGGGGAGCCCACCTGTGGGGTGGGCATTCAGACCAGGAAAGTCTTCTGCAGGAAGAGCAGCTCTGGCCAGGTCACTCCCAAAAGGTATGTAAGGGAAGCCTGACAGTGTTTGTTTATAATATACGTGATGCATAAAGGCATTTTCAGCAAGTGTGTGGACTCTGCAGCATTGACATAATTTCATTTCAGGACTAACTCTCCAGGTACTACTCCATCACTGTTGTAACAGGTAAAGAAACCAAATATCCAGCCCGTTTTAACTTTCCATGTAAATCCAGGCAAAAAGCATGCTTTCAAGTGGTGGAGATTTTTTGCTGTGGTTCCTCTGCTACTCTAATGTACAGTTTTCTGCAAATATTTTCCCTGAAGGACAGATGTGAAGAAAATATGAAATACATTTGAATATAATGTTCAGCAACTCCTTATTAGCAGTGCTCTAATCAAATAGAAAAAGTAAATAGATTTTGCCTTATATTTACACTCCAATAAGGGAGTACCATATGTGTGATCTATATTGTTCACTTGGTTTATATAACTTCCATAAAGTGATAGCAACACAGCAAAATTACCTATTCTGCAGTAGAAATATCCCAAATTTTGCTTTGCTTTACTAAATGAGGAAAATAAGTAGCACAGATGTTTTCCTTAATATCGAAAAATCAAGACGTTGCTAATTATTTTCTCACCATTAATGAGTCTAGAGACTTAGAACTGAGTTTCCTTTCCTTCTGTAACTCTCAAAACAATGCTGTTTGTGTAAGCAGACTGTGCTGATTTCAGTAAAGTTAATTAACATTCTTGAGGTTAATGGGGTTAATTAAATAAAAGGAAAGAAATCTGGTATTCGTGTATGGCTCAAATGCATTGATAAGCTTGAACTTTACCTAATTAAACATATTGTTTATAGAGTTATGTAATGCCTAAAATAGTTGCTTGGCCCCTCCACTCTTGAGGTGGTATAAGAGGAAATGGAACTGAAGGGGATTAGTAAACACTTAAGTAGCTGAATCATGGTTTTAACATTTTTTTTCTTGTATGGATTAATGGCACATTCCCCCTTCAAACGGGATCATTTTGGGTTGCATGCATTGCCTAGTATTGTTGAGTGATCTTTTTAATGGAAATTAATAAGGAGTAAGAAAAAGAGTAATTCCCTTCCTGTTCACCACTTGATCTGCAAGATCTGACAGATCCCATAAAATTGTCCCTTTTCTGCTCTTCAAGTCCTCATATATTAACTGTGTCTGAAACTTTTATTAGAATGTGTATGACATGTTTTCCATGTAGGAGTTAAAAATGAATGAAGAAAATCACAGAGCTCTTTGTACTGTATTGCACTTGAAGCTATTTTTGTGTTCCTTGGAGGTTGAAAGTTGAGGAATATGTCATCAGCCCTTACAGACAGGTGGTTTGAAGGCTGTTGCATGTTGTGCTAAAACAGGACTACTTTATAAACATAACTACTCACTTTCTTTGGTAATAAATATATCTTTTTTACTGCCATGAGCTTTGTGGTTTTGATGTCACAGACAGAGCTACATTTAGCCCGTAGTCATCAAGCCAAGCTCCCCATTTTTAAAAACATTTTTTTTTTTTTTAATCCTTGAAACATAATAAACTCAGCTGAGTTTCATGAGTGAAAAGAAAAATAAGGCTTGCTCTTAAAAATAAGGCCCTGTGTGCTCACAGCCCTGTGAAAGTCTCAGGAATGGAATCTTTCTCTATAGTTTTAAGTTTTTATTGTTTTATCCGCAGGTGTCCGGAGTCCATCCGGCCCGAGGCAGTGCGGCCGTGTCTCCTCCCCTGCAGGAAGGACTGTGTTGTGACACTGTTCAGTGAGTGGACACCCTGCCCCACAGCCTGTCAGCCTGGTAAGCCTTAAAGAAGTCAAAATTTGGGGGGAAAATTAGAGCATTGGCCTAGAAACATGTGGCAGATGAAGTTCACATCAGTCTAGTAATTTTTAGGACATTCATCTGCATGAATTTTGGACCTGAGGACTTCAGACTTTGACTTTTGAGTGGATGTTCATGGGCAGGTGGGATCCTTGCGAGCAGCTTTGGAGATATGAATTCTCTTTGCCTGGAAAAAATTCCTTCTGGGTTTCTGCCTTCAGAATGACAGCTCCAAGGCCCCTGTGCTGTATGGCTGCACATGGAATTGCATATTGCATATTGCAATTACATATCAAATGTAATTTTCTTAACCAGCCTGGGTGTATGTACAGGGGTGTGCAAGTATCTCCTGTGCTTTGTGGTTTTTCAAGGGCCAAACATCTTTGATCTTGTTAGTTAACTTTGAGGCACAATGAGTGTACAACAAAGTTTCTTTATAATCATCTAGTGTTGGGTTTTCTGACGAATTTGTGTTTCATTAATTGTTCAGATGAAAGTCTGCTCAGTTATCAGAATACTTCATTATTGTTGGTAGTTTCCTTGCCCTTCAAAGATTATGAGTGGATGCTTTAGCATAGTCCTTGTTATATTTTACAGGAAAATGAGTTCTTTCTAAAACAGTGAATCCTGTTTTAATTAGCAATTTATTTTTAGACTTTAAATGAGCTGCCTATGAAGGAGTAGAATAAATTACCTGGTAAATTACTTTGTTTATTAAATAATAGTCTACAATTAAAATGAGAAGAAATTAATTATTTAACCTCCTTGGCAGTGTTATCATTTTAATATAATTCTAAATTAAAACTTCTTAGATGAGGGAGTTTGTTTTTTGCTAAATCTGTTATTGATATGGCTGCATTGCAAGATTTTTTTTTAATTTGCATTGCACAATTAAAACCTCAGCATGATAATGAAATTTCAAAGCCACTATACATACGTGAGTTGTTAGGGGTGTTGTGTTTTTTTTATAGAAAAGTTGTATTTAATGAAAGCAATATACAGATGGTGAATTACTAATCAGATCAAGCAGGAACAGGTATTGCCTGGCAGATTTAAAATTAATTGTGTACCAGCATAAGATCAGAACTTAGACAAACATGGAATCATTAAATCAGCTTTACACAGAACTTTACCAGTTGAGCTGTTTGTAGTTTATCTGAGGAAATACATCCAAGTT
>NW_005054298.1:4363073-4369238 GCF_000277835.1 Geospiza fortis | reverse complement strand
TGTCTGTCTTCTGGCAGAAGATTATCTGCTGCCTCAGGAGGGCAGACAGCACTGAACTTAGGGCAGTAACAGATGGGTGGACAGCATAATTCACAAAGGAAGTGCCCGCTGAGTCCCAGCACCTGTTGGGGAGGCAGGAGCAGGGAGCTTGTTGCAAGTTATTGATTCTCTGCCTCTTCAGATACTTACAGGTGGCAACTGTCTCCTGCAGTCTTCTGTAATGTGTCTGTTTTACCTGGGCTTTGAGGATGGATTGAAAACAGAATCAAAGAAGCAGTAGGGTGGTTTCAGGATATGAAGTGGTTTGAATGAGCAGCAGGTGGATTTTCCTCTGTCACTTGCTTTCCTGGGGGTGAAGGTGGCCTGGAGAGGTAACTGCTTTCAGCATGGATGAGGTACTCCCTGGTCTGCCAGCATAGATTTAAGGCAGGGAGATTAAAAAAAGCAAATAACTGACAATAAATAACATTTTTCATCTTCCTTCTGAAAATAGATGGTACCTGTAAGTACCTCTTCTCTTCTGGGCATTGGCTGTCCAGGAGGAAGGTTAGAAAATTTCAGTTACTTAATTCTCTAAACAAGTTTACGTGAAATGTTAGATAGTAACTGTCTTATTTTTTCCATGCCTTAAATCAGATTTGAAATGAGATGGGGTAAAAGTAGATAAAATGCATGGTGTGCCACAATAAGAAATTCCAACAACCTCTACCTTGTGTCAGACAGTCCATGACCTGCCACTTCCAATCCTCATAAACACAAAACCAGAACTGGTCAAAGTGGAAGACTTAAGAGCTCTTATCTCTACAAAGGTATTGGAGGACAGCACTGATTTTGGTGACTAAAATCCCAGAAAATCTCAGAAAATTTGTCCTTGTTTTTTGTGTGAGCAGAGTCTCATGTTGACCAGACTCTGGCTTGCCATCTGCTCAGCATTAGAGTGGAAGCTGGATGTTTTCTGTGGAAACTGGACCTGATACAGCACATGTTCCAGGAGTTTGTCCCTCACCTGAGAATGGTGGTGCAGTTCTGTGAGCCCTGGGGGTGAAAGACAGAGGAAGGAAGGATGCAAGATCCAGGGAGGAGGAAGAGTGGCTTGGTAGGAGTTGTGTGGCTCTGTAAAGGAGGAGAATGGAGGCTGGTGGCACAGGAGGGGGGAGTGGAAGCAGAGGTAAAGAACCTTTGAAATTCTCAAATAGCATTATCTGAGTTGCAAAGTCAAGTGCAGAGTAGTTAAGATGGTCCTGAGATCCTGAGGCTTGACTTTTTTTCAGGAGGGCAAACAGTCATAGCCATGCTGGAAATCCGTTTGGTTTTGAAAGGACAGTCCTCCACAGTGCTAGTACTCTGGAAAAATCAGGCTATAGCAATTTTAACTGAAATATAAAAATTATGTTCATTAACATTTATAAGGAATGCTATAGAAAAGCCAGTGTGGAAATTCAATTTTGAAAATGGGGTTTGAGTAAGGTGCAATAAATGTTGAGGATAATTTAGTTTCTTGAGGTGGAGAAAATGACTGTGGGAAGCTCATTTAGATTTGGTACTGATTAATAGGAAGGAAATGGGTAAGATTCAAATGGTGGTAGATAATTTGAATGAAAATCATCACAAAGTGATAGAGTTCATGATTATTGGAAAGGAAGGATGGCAATATCAACAAGACATTAGAAAAAAATATAGACTTCAACAAACTGCAGGAATTGCTATCTACACCTCTTGGAACTTGTTCTACGCAGAGAGGAGTACAGAAGACCTGGAAGCTCCAAGAAAGCCTCTCCAAGGGGCTGAAGCCCTCCTGGACTGTAATTCCTATTCTGAAACTGTGCTAATAGCAAGCCAGTAGCACTGGGGAGCAAGGCATGTGTAGGTCTGTATGTGATTTGCAAGTTCCAGGTTCAAACCATGAAGAGGAGCACCACGTACATCTAGAGAAGCTCTTTTATATCTGATTATCAGAGCTATTCAGGATCTTGTTTCCTTTTGGATTCTCATATTGTTTCACAAAGATTAGAATCAAGAATGCAAACTAAGCTAGAGGATATTAGACAGTGAAAATTGCATAAATGGATTAAAAATAAGGAGGAACTGGATGAAATGTACATTCTGAGAAATGGGGGAAGTACAACATGGGGAATTTGCAGTTGTTGCCATTGTTTCCTATCTGCAGCCAGGAGAAAAGGAGTGTTTCCAATGAGTAGCTATTGCCATGTCATTGAGGTTGTGTGAATAAGAAGGAAGTAGTAAAGTAATGCCAGAGCATCAAGTGACTCTCTCATGGGTGAGAAATTAAGTCTTAAAAAACTAAAACTCAGTAATAACAAGGCAGACCAAACCAAAACTCTCCCTCTTGCCTCTGCTCCTCCAAAAAGAAAGGTCAAGAGAATTGTAGATTACTCACCCTAGCTTTGTTATGTAGAAAACTACAAGAACAAGTTATTACTCAAGATGTAAACATTTCAAGAATCAGATTGTAATAAACTGGCCAGTAAGGATTTATTGAGAACAGATTGTGCCCAATAAATTTAATCTCTTCTTTTTTTTGACAGAGTAGCTGTTCTGATTAAGGGAAGTGGTAGATTTTTGACACATTAAACTTCTATCAAGAAGCTGAGGAACAGTGGCTTAAATTAAATCACTCTTAAATGGATACTCAGCTGCTTGAAAAAATCTCACAGTGGATATCACAGTGAAAATAGTCTGTGTCTCCTTACTGCCTGTTGTAGTGTATTGATACACATGATAAGATCCTGTGAGCCTTCTCTCCAAGCTGAAGAGTCCCAGCTGTCCTGGTTTGACTCTGTGCATCAAGTGCTCTGCTCCCTAAATAGTCTTTGTGGCCTCAGGCACCTCTGGAGATGCAATGGACTACAAAATGAATGGAAGTCAGCAGTTAGAAATGCTGAAACTCATACCAGGCTTGTCGAATTCCAGGCATGTTGTATGTGAGACCCCTGAGGGGTCACTGTACTGTGCCCTGGGGAGGCTGCATGTCCTTGGGCACAGTGTAAAAGTGAGCAATGAGAGGGAATTGAATTGGATCTACAAAGCTGGGTTTGCTTAGTTTAGAGAGGGGAACACTTAGAATGGATGCAAGCCCTTGCAATTTTGTAAATATTATGCATTAGGTGACAGGGATAAACTCTTTTCTTCATGTGGTAGACAGAAGATAAAAAAGTTTAATTTCCAGGAGTGGTGGTGTGGGCTAGATTTTAAGAAAGGCTCTTTGTGAGGCTTTACAGGCAGCAGATCAGGCTGTGAAAGGAGACTGTAGGAAGCTGCCTCAGGTAGTGGCTGTGGAAGCAGCAGGAGAGGATCTCTCTGGATGTGCTTTTCCTGCACCAGGGCAGCAGCTGTGCTGAGCAGCATCCTGCCAGTGCAGTGTTCCTTTGCAGTGATCTCACCAGGGTGGCACATGTGCCAGGGGAAGCTTGTATGACTTGCTATTTTTAAAGTCAACATTTTTCTTGAATCTGTGCTTGTGCTTTGTGTTCATGATGTAGTTTCTAAGTTTTCCTTCTATTCTACTACATTGTAATTTTGCCACTGCAGCTTTGCCTTATTCTGAGCTGGAAAAATAATACTCATAGTGGGCTTATTGGCTTTCCTCTTTCAGACGTATTTGATGAAGTCCACTATTTAAAAGTTTTTACATGGTCTGTAACATCCATTAAGGAGTTCTCCTGAGATCCCTTTTTACTTTTCTAGCACCTGTTTTTGAAGTGTGAATACAGTACCCAGAGAATGCCATATGCAGTGGTTAAGCCAGCTCTCACTTTGCTCTTACCACTTACACAGCCAAGGATTGTGTTTGCTTTAGCTGTAGAGACAAATAGATAAATCTTGTTCTTGTCTTTCCTGCTGCATTCTGTGCATGGATTTTGTGAACTGTGTTTTTAGATGGATTGGTCTTGCATCAACTCAGGTTAAGTAGATAGTTAGCCTCTGTTGGTTGCAATGGTTTTCCCATCAGGAAGTTATCATCTCTGATTTCTAGAGCCATAAAGATGGGTTACTGGTAGCAGCCTGAGACCCCCAGAATGTGTTCTTAGAAGCAAAACCTTCCTTTATGACAGTTTATTTTTTGGCTTTTATTCTTTTTCCAGTTTAGTTGTTTATTTTCTTATTTATTTATTGTCTTACTTGATTTGGTGTTCTGTTAAACAGATGTTTTTGGATGCATTTCTTAGGCTTTTGATTTATCATCCTTCCAGCTGCTGTTCTGCTGAACTACTGATAATTTTAAAGGAAGAAATGTTAAGGTGCTCATAGTTTCAAAATATAAATGAAACACAGAACATATTTCTAACCAAGGCAGCTAAATCAATAACTTGGGATGACAGCCATGTCTGAAAGACAACTTTTTTTTGCTTTACAGGCAATGCCACTGCAGTTAAGCAGTCCCGGTACAGGATTATCCTTCAGGATTCTGCCAATGGGGGACAGCCATGTCCAGACACCTTGTATGAGGAAAGAGAATGTGAAGATGTTCCCATCTGTCCAGTGTATAGGTAAAAACTGTTCGCTTGGAGTCTGTCTCTAGTGGGTGTCCCTTTCTCCAGAAATTACTCTTGTCTGGCACAATTTTCACCAGAAAATAAGATAATTTTGGAAAATGCAGAGTTTAAAACAAATAGTGTACCTTGCAAAATGTGTAAAAGTAGAGCTGAAGCTGGAGATTTTTGTAGATCTGGAATCATCAGAACAAACACCAACAGACTCAGCTCCTAGAAATAGTAACCTCAGGGTCTGATGTGTGTAAGGAAGCTGTTACTGGGAACTCCCCCCTCATTGTATCTAAAAATCAATGTAAGCTATTTTGGGACCACAAGCCCTAGAGTGCCTGAATCATAATTGCATGGTTATTGCAGAAACTCTTGTCTTTTCCCTTGGTACTCTCACTCCAGTGAATAGTACACACTTAAAAAGTTCTGATTAGACAAATAATACTATAGAGTAGTTACTCACTGCTCTTAATTAGGATTCTGTGGCCCATCTGTTGTGCAATATATTAAATAGAAAAGCATTATATCTTTGCATAAGAATGTCCAGCCTGCACATCCCATTTAAGATGGTCCTGGAGCAGAGTGTGGAGCTGAAGGCAGTGCCAGGCAAGGGACACAATACTCTGCTCTGCCTGGTACCATGGAAAACTGCTTCCCATGGCTGTGAGTATGGAAAGCAGACTGGGAACAACATCAGCTGTATGAGAGCAGGAGGAGAGCCTGGTGACAAAGGCCTCTGGAGCTATTTCATGTGTATCTTACCTAACTTTGAAACATGCCCTGCAAGATGAGAAAGGGGAAACATTGCTGGACAAGGATGTGGCTTCCTAGAGGGTGAACCTGGCATCTAAAATCCAGTTCCCAGTGCTTGTGTCAGGAGTAATTACAGCTTTGTGACCCCAAATGATTGGTAACTGGAGTTTGTGCTGAGATTTGTTCCCTGTTTTCCAGTTTGAAGCACTTCATTGTTGGCTGTTCTGCTGCAGGTGGAAGAGCCACCGCTGGAGCCCCTGTGTGCTGGTGCCAGCCTCGGTGCGCCAGGGCCCGCCGGGGCAGAGCGAGCCGTGCGGGCACGGCCTACAGTCCAGGGGTAAGAGTCTCCATCCTGCCCCCAGTGTAAAGGTGTTGGATATGGCATTTAAGTCTTTGCTCTTTTGTAGTAGGTAATTTGGAAGCTAACTGAAGTACTTTACTGTTCTGGTTCAGGGCAAACTGGGGAGAGAATTCTTAAAGGGATTTCTCTAGGAAAGCAGATTCAATTGGCCCCTCCACCCAACCGGTCTGGGAGAAAATACTTCTTTGGAGAAAAGTGGAAAAAAACTGTTTATTAAACAATAAAACCTAAACAATAAAACCCTTTGCTGCTCCAAAAGAGATGACAAACTCAGAAAGTCCCCTCACCAGGTTGCAGCTGAGCTCACTCAGTCTCTGATCAGTCCCTCAGTGCTGGAAATGTCACGGCCCAGGCCCGGCCCTGTGGGCCTCAGGTGGAGCTGCCAGTGCTCTGCTGGGTGTTCAGTCCAGAGCAGGTTTAAACAGGTCCAAAGAAAGGGAAAAACCCCACAGTCCGGGGAACTTCTTTGCTTCAGCTAGCTAAACTAACTGAAAGCAAAGGAGAGCTCTGTCCTGCTGTCTGTCCATCCGCAGACATCACAGTCCAGGA
>NW_005054298.1:4337529-4363063 GCF_000277835.1 Geospiza fortis | reverse complement strand
GGAGGAGTGAGTGCGGTGTATGAAAACAAACTGCAGCTTCTTCCCTCCCCGCTTCACTCTCTGGAACGAGTCTTAAAGGTGCAAAACTTATTATTCAGCATAAACAGAACATGACAATTGGGGATAAAAGCATCATATAGTCAACCTAGGACATGTATGAAATAAAGTGTTGGGAACTGCTTCCATCATAGAGTTGTTCTGCTGTTCTGGGCATTAAAGTACCACTAACACAATAGCTGGGAGTATAGGAGAAGATCTATGCTTGATGTTCAAATATCTTAACCTGCTTTTCTGCCTAAAGCTGAAGTGTGTGAGCTTTAAATGAATTATCTATAGGCTTTTATGAAGCAATCCATTCTTTATGCTAAAAATGGAAAGGATAATTTCCTCATGATTTTGAATTTTACTAATGATTTGCCTGAGGCCTGATTTTCATTAAGACTTTTGAAGAAGTTCAGCATGGGTAAAGTCTTTGGGCTCCTGCCCTTGGCATAATTAGGCACTTAGAAATTAGTGGTCCCATTGTCTGAACAGAAGTGTTGAGAAGAATGTTCAGAGTATGCACCAGTCTGTAGTGGTGCCTGCAGGTGGCTGGAGATGTGGTTGTTATCAGTCTCCTGGAAAATACAATGAAACTTTTAACAAAAGATTATTTTTATTGAAAAAAAAATTGCTATACAGGTATGCTAACTGAGGAAACTTGACATAATAATTTACTCCTTCACAAAGGTAGAAGCTATTCTTTAAAGATGAAATGAATTTCTTATATAATTTGGAAACAAAGGAGAAGAAAGAAAAGCCCTGACAGTATGTGGGATGTATCTGAAAGAAGAAATGTGTTTTAAACTAAAACTCAAAGGAGTAAATATCTTTAACTAGGTTTTGACCACAAACCTTTCCACAAGGTTTTCAAATCTGTAAATTGTACTGTTCAGTCTGTGTGAAGGGGTGGTAATCTTTATGTTCTAGTAGGTGCATGAACTTTGTGTTCATCTTACTCTGACAGAATTAGAGGTATAATAGAAGAGTATCACACTTACTTTTACTGTGTGGAGAGCCCTCCAGTAATTACCTAGGCTATGTGCTGTTCTAGGGTAATTGTGAAAAACCTACCTGGGTGAGTTTAAGCAAAAATAGTTTCAGTGCCACGTTCACTTTTTTGTAATTAACTGTGGCTTTTGTAACAGCTTTGGTTTTCATAATTACATATAGTGATAGAACCACTCTGCTGGGTATTATTAAAGATGAGTGAGGTCTCAGGAAAAGGAGATCTCAGATGAGACCCATGGAAGATTTTTAAAGATATTTTGTATGAACAGGAGGAGTGATCTCCACAGACAAGGCAGCTGAAATCCAGCTGTTAACTCTGACCATACTTTGTCTGGAAAAGAAGCTGCTGGGTTTTCAGTAGTTCTGTATCTTATCTGTAGAAGTTTAGTAAGGGAAAGTCTCATAAAGGTTTTGTTAATACCTCTCCTTGCTGGTACTTGAGCTCCTCAGGAGAGTGCAGAGGGTGCTCTGTGTTGTCAGGGAGCAGCCCTTTAGGCAGGGGAGATGTTTGCTTGCATGCCTTGCAGGGGCTCCTCAGCTTGTAAACCTCAACACTGGAGGACTTCTGATCTTGTCTTTCTTCACTGCAAGGGGGCTTTGGACATATTTTTGAATTACCATGTGAGGTGAGGCTGGGGATTTGGGTTTGTTCAACCTGGAAGAGTGTCTGGAGTTCACAGATGAGATGGAACCACACTTCCCAGAGATGCACAGTGGATTAACAGAAGACAAGTCACAGGCTGGAGTGAGAGAAACTCCCAAGTTGCCCAGAGAGACTGTAGATAGCTTGGAGATACTGAACACTCAGCAAAAAAAGGTCTTGAGCAGCCCTTTCTAACTTGGAGGTAGACCCTGCTTAGAGCAGGCACTGGATCCTCAGAGGCCCCTTCTGTCCTAAATTACCTTGTATGATACTGTGAGTCTGTGGGTGTTTTCAGGGGAGTCTGGGCCATCACTGGAAGAATCCCAGGTGTAAGAGATAGTTGCTGCCTTCCTGCAATATTCAGGCATCCTGTGAATGAGCTTGCATTCGAGGTATCACCACCACTCCACACAGCAATTGCATTACATAAAGTACAGCATCTTTAGCCAGTAAGTGCTTCTTGTCCAAAGAGTATTCATATGAATTTGGCTGGTTCCTTTTTTGCTGTGTGACAGCAATTACCCTTTTACTTCTGAAGATAATCAGTCTCACTGTTCCTTGGAGCATCCTTTTTTTAGATTTTTTTTCTCTCCATACCCTGTCATATAAAAAAGAGGATTTTAGTTTTCAGTGACTGTCATATCTAGCCAATTATATAAGAACATTGAGTTCATATAAATTATTTCTAAAGAAAAAAAAGTATGTGTATATGTGTACCTATTTAGGACAATGAGTGTACTGATGGAAAATGAGGTTTAAAATTACTTTCAAGCTCTGTTCTTTCTCTTGGCTAGATTCTGAGATAGACACTTAGAGATCCTGTTCCATGAGCATTTTCACTGAAATTGCATGTAAACGTACTGCATAATATGCAGAAGATATCAGAGTTTTTCTGTGAATAATAAGCAGAATAGCCAAGGAGATGACAGCTGTCTGAAGCTGCAGTTTTTTATGGTTTTATCTTGGAAAGGTATTACACTAATTACAATAGCCTTTCATTTTTTATGTCAGCTTCGATGGACTAACTTATTCAGCAAGCAATGCCGTAGGAAAGAGAAAGGTAGCCTTTAGAACTAATAAATATAGCTGTTATTTAAACTTATTTGAGGCATGATTGGCAAAAAGCCTCCAAGACAGGGCACTCAAATAAAACAGAGTGAGGATGTTGCTTGATGGTTACATAAGACAACATTACTGTCAGTAAATGAGGATCTCTGCAAGCTTTTGTGTCGCTGTACAGCTGTCATTTGCCTCCACCAGGGACTAATTTACTAGGAGGTGTCAAGATTGTGAGAAAAGGTCCTGCACAGGGTGGGGGCAATCCCAAGCAGAAATACAGGCTGGGTGAAGCATGGATTGGGAGCAGGAGGAAGGACTTGGGACTGTTGGTTGATGAGAAGCTCAGAGATGGCAATGTGCACCTGAAGCCCAGAACACCCAACCTTGCCCTGGGCTGCATCCAAAGCACTGTGGGCAGCAGATGAGGGAGGGGATTTTGCCCCTCTGCCCCGCTCTGAGACCCCACTTGGAACTCTGCATCCAGCTCTGGGGTCCTTGACATGAGAAGGATGTAGACCTGCTGGAGCAGATCCAGGGGAAATCACAGAGATGCTCAGAAAACTCAAGAATCTCTGCTATGAAGGCAGGCTGAGAGCTGGGATTGTTCAGCCTGGAGAAGAGAAGGCTCCAGGGAGATGTTGGAGCCCCTTACAGTGCCCTAAAGGGGTTTCAAGAGAGCTGGAGAGGGCGTGGAGTGATAGAGCAAGGGGGAATGGCTTTGAACTGACAAAAAGTAGAGTTGGAAGGAAGTCTTACCTTTGAGAGTGGTTGGGCCCTGGCACAGGATGCCCAGAGAAGCTGTGGATGTCTCCATCTCTGAAGTGTTCAGGGATCAACCCTGGAATAGTGGAAGGTGTCCTTGCCCATGGCAGGGGTGGAGTGAGATGAGCTGGATGGTTTCCAGTTCAGACCATTCCATGGTTTCATGAGAGTTGCTGCTTCATCAGGTGCTGTTTGGTGAATTCCCTTGTTTTGGATATTTGTGATGGAGGATCCTTCAGGAATGACCTCTCCTTTCCGTGCTGACATAAAGAGCTACCTGGGACACACACAGTTTTTGGGAAAAAATGTGTTGCTCATTACAAGGGATTGTTCAGGTTTAATTAGTGGATGGAAAGCCTGTTTTAAGCAAGTGTCTTTGAAGGTTGCTTCAAACACCATTGGTGATGTAAACAGACACGTATTAAAGACCAGATGGGTCTAATGAGACTCTGCTTTAAAAACTGGTTCTGGAAATACACTGACAACATGATTATGAAAAAACGAGTTACTTTCCCAAAGCAAAGAGAAGCTGCAGCAATGGAAAATGCCATGTCTTATTTCTCCTGCTCCTGCCACTTTGCTTTGATTCATTTGGAGTGTTTGACCATATTTCCCCCTGTTAATGAGACAGTAAGTCCTTCTCAGAGCTGTAGCTCCCCATCTCAAGAATACAGAAATGCTGTGACACAGAGCAGGAAATATTTTTAGAGATAGTTTATTGATTTATGTACAGGAAAACAACAATGCACACTCACCAATGCAGCAATAAGAAGCGATTCCTTAGCTTTGGAGAACAGAACTCTCCCTCACTCACTGGAGTTCACAGGTTGGATCAATCGTGGACAGCCCCATTGAGCATCTCTGGCGTGTATTTCTTTTGGTTGCTCTACTGTCAGACCACACAGGATGTATTTCCTTTCCTGCTTTAGCTGGGTTGTAAATTCACACCATGTGGATTTTGCTAAGATGGTTAGTGTTAAATATAATCTGTTACAGTTGAAAAGTTGATATATGAATTGACAGTGAAAACGTGGGATGCAGGCAGCACCAGACTTGGGCAATTTAAGATTTCTGTCTCCTTCATTGCAGGTTTCTGGCTCTTGCTCTGGAGCTTTCTGATAGCTGTAGGGACATTGCAGACAAGACTGGTTTTAGGCTGATTCAGACCAAGAGAAAAAAATCATAAGAAAAAAATGGTAACAATCTGTTACCTAAGTTTCCTGAGTGTGTCTAAATACAGTGATAGTTCCAGTGAAGTCTTGTATAAAACATAGGCAGTACTGTGATCACAAGTCTAATAGTGACCAAGTTAATGCATCATATTAAGCAAGATGAAAGGATGAGTTTAGATATAGCCTGTTAAGATTGTATCTACAGAAATATTTCAAACAGGCATCCTTTAGCTGTATTATCTGCTGTGTTATCCACCAGTAACTCGGTATAATGGCCATATATACTCTTGTTGTTTCTCCTGCAATTATTTTATGGTAACCTCTTTATAATGAGATGTGCCATCAAAAAAGCATCAGTTACTATTTTTTTTTTTTTGCTTATAAGATAAGTCACCCAACAGTTCTTATTTTCTGTTTTGTAGATAGTTAATATAACTGCTGATTAGCTAAATGAACACATCAATGTGATTTGAGTTGCAGAATGCTTTTGCACAGAATTACCAATTGCAGGAGGTACATATTAGAATCTTGTGACAATTTACAGGCTGAAGGCAATGTGATAACCTGAAGTTTACAAGGAATGCAATTATGACAGTAAACGTGGCGGAGACTCAACTGCTTCAGTTTGCTGGTGATGTTTTTTGGGCAGGACTCTTGGTGCAGTCCTGTGTCAATCTGTCCAGCTGACAGCAGCTTACCTGTCATCAGCAGCTCCCTCCAGTATTAGGGAGCAGGTAGGGCAGGTAGGACAATGGCACCTTGAGCCTTAATCCGAGGGATGTGTTCATTTGTTGGTCAGTGTTTTTCTTGGTGGTTCTGGTCTAGGTTGTAACAGGGGTTACAGAGACACAAACAGAGCTGAACTTGAGTGGTCCCAGCTAGAGTCCTGGTCTAGAAGACACCTGCCTGGAGGCTGGTGGCATTGGGAACAAATAATTGAGGGGAAAAATAATTACCAGTCAGGAGCTGAGTCTTGTTTGTGATACATTTGAAAAGAACATGAAGCAGAGTTTGTCTAGGATGACTCTGAGGCTCAGGAAGGAGATTACCTTTCCAGAATGAAGAGCCTTGGTCTGTTTATCAGCCATGCCTGCCCAGGGCTTCACCAACACTTTACAAATATAATTCCTGTACATCATATTGCAAATTCACAAAGATGTGTTGCATTATTTTCCTCTTCTTGCTGATAATTCAATTTTTAGCTTAAAAACATACGGACAGTACGAGGGGTTAAGAAACAGCCAAACCAGAATTGATTCACTGTTCTTGTTTTTTGATAATCTGAGTTCTTTCCTTGACAAGGCAGTGGGCTGGAGGTCAGGCAGTAAGGTAAGTGAAAAGCAGCACAGATAATATTCCTTAACTTCAGGAAGACATCAAGTCCAGTCCCACGTGAAACCGTCCCATGTGCAGTACCAAAGTATGACCTAGAGAAATGCAGGGTGAGGTGGTTGTGCAACTGGCTGAAAAAACCTAATCCAAGCTGTGTTATCAGCTATTTGCTGTCAGTCAGGAAGGCTGTTTCAGATGGCTTCTGATCAGATCCTGACAGCTTCCCACGGGGCACACGCACCCTGGACTGCCATCAGTGCTGTCACTAACAGTGTGGATGATGAACTAGAGAGCACATCTGTAACACATCTGGGTAACTGCAAATCGTGAGTACTTTGAAGCACAGACCAGAAATACATGTTGGATAATTTGAGCATGCTCTGAAATCAGAAAAGTGAAATTTTTGTTAAAGAAAAAAATGTCAAATGCAGCACTTGCACTGTAGAAAGGTGGGCAGCAGTACTGTAGAGGAAATTCTGGAATTCAGACTTATATCTGGCATTATCCTGTGGTGAAAAAACACCCATCATAAAATTCTGGTTTGCTTACATTTTCCTTCGCATCTCCAAGTTCCTGAAATTTATTCTTCTGTTGCATAAAACAGAATCTATTTTATAGGCAATCCTCCCTTTTATTTTTGTTCCATAACACCTTTTGCCACTATAAGTAATAACAATTGAGGTCAGGTAAAAACACCAGAATTTTCTCTTGAGTAATTCCAATTCCTGGTTTGCCAATAGAGTCAGAATAGATTAGAAACCTTTTTTTTTTCAAAATATCCAAATTTCATTAACAGAAAGAAATTAAGTATTTAGGAGTCTTCCTCTGGTGAATAGCACTGAACAAATTAAAATCTCTTGAGCTTAATGAAACTTTATCCTTGGTTTTGCATTTAAAACTAATCTTCATTCTCAGTGAGCTGTGTATATCTGCACACAGGAGATGGAGAGAATGATCTCTGCAGTATGGATGTGGAATTACATAAGTCCAGATTGCTTGTGTCAGATTTCTGTCAGTTTACATATAAGCTTTGATCTGTTTTTAGCTGTAGATTTGATAATAGATTTGCTTCATGCAGAAATGTGTGTCAGTGTTTCACAAAGGGGAGAGCAAGGAAAAATTGAGAAGACAAAATGCCATACTAATATTATGCATGCATATATGTATGCATTCTTAGCCTTCCCTGCACCAGTGGAATGAGGAAGATATCCTCTCCCAGAGAAATTTTCCATGGGATTAATTTCAGTTTTGTAGCATGAGAATTGGCTGGGAGCAGGAGGGGAGGGGAGGTGAGGGTACAGATGAGGCTATGTGAGGTATAGTGGACCAATCTCTCTGAGCATTTTGGCTGCCTTTGATATTCCTGTAGTTTAATTTATGAGAAATAAAATCACCTGTTTTCATAGAAATCGTCCTGGGCCAATTTCTTAAAACCTGATGCTGTAGCAGAGGTGTCTATGCTAATGTGCGTGGCTGGAATCTGCAGCTGGGCACTGCAGTGGGACATGGAAATTTGTCCTCATATTGTATTACATCCCACTGATCTTCCAGGTAATATGTTCCCCTAGATCAATTTTTCTTTCTTTGGGTGTGAGTTGATAGGACAAGGGGAAGAAAGATTGATACTGGTTTGCCAGTGACAGGTTATTCACGGAAGAGTGATGGTGGACTGCCCTCCTGTTTTTAATGGGGGATGTCAGCAGGCATCAGAGGACACTTAAAACTATATTTCAGCCTGGATCTGCCCAGCTTCCACCTCAGGTACAGCTGCTCTAAGAGTATTTCATAGGCAGGGGGAGAATTGGCAAGACATTACTTTATAGACGCGAACTAATAGCAGGAGAGACTCTGAGTCATTTCTGTCACTGTAGCCTTATGCCAGCAACATAAAAATTGAGGAGACTCTTAGAGAATTTGTCCTGACAGCAATCTACAGTGCAGCATTTTATCCAAAGGCAACTCAATGATCTATAGACTTTCCGTAAAATAAAGATGATGAAGACTGCGTCAGATAAATTACATGTATTTGATTTCCTTCAAAACCAGGACAGTATATTCCACTCTGCAGAAGGGAACGAGCAGGCTCTCTAGCTTAGCTATATACTGTTCCTATCTGAAAAACAAAACAAATATCAGCCTCTTAGTGCCACACAGAGCATTTGTTTTCTGGGGGAAAGGAATAAAAAGCCTTAATCAAGTAGAACAGTCTTTTGAAGCCAGAAGGCACAAACCCTGAAAATGTACACTAAGGGCATGTACCAATAGAGGGATTGTTAAAAGATCAAAATAATGAGAAGTAAAGCAGAGGGACATCAAAGCTTGCCAGGCTGTGTATTTCTGCCTTGATTAGGAGGAAGGAGGAAAGAACGGGGGAAAAAGGGTTTTAGATCAATAGGAAGTGGCCCGGTCACCTCAGACAGCACCATACAAATGTGTACAATTTACAGGAATTGCTGGAGCATCTCAGTCATGAAAGTCCCACAGGATCTGACAGTGCTCACACCATATTTAACAGGCACAGAGGGAGAGAGTTGAGATCGTCTTATCTGAAGGAAACTCCTTTTTTAAATGTAAGGGTAGATAGATTTTCATTTTGTCTTTCATCCCTCTGATTAAGTTCAGCTCTCTTTGGTCCTCCCAAGATTTCTTTTATCTAGTGTGGAGTCTGTATGATCTAAGCAACTATCGTTGGCAAAAGTCGTTTTTGGGGTCCTTTTTTAAATGATGGATTGTCATTAAACAGAGTATAGTAGATGAAAGAGGTCCAAGGAGATCCAAACTGTGCTGAGACTTACTCAGGAGGATGAAAGGCATAATGAGAGACATAATGAAGAGCAATCTCTCCCTCAAACTGGAGACAGGCCCTCTCAATTATGACTTGTTTTTACCACTAGCTTCCAGTGATTTAAAATCCTAGTTATGAGCAGTTGATTTAGACTTTGCACACAAATCCTGAGAAATTTGTATTCTGTGAGCAGTAGGCCTGGTGGTGACACATCATGGCTTGTGCAGAGGATGTTACAGACTAGAACAGCAATCTCTTCTGCCATGGGTGGGTTGTAAGCAGACCTGTTCACTCAGTCTTCTGTGTGCTCTTTTAGAAATACAGGAGCCATTTCATCCTAAAACTCTGTTTTCTTCACTTAGAGCCTGAAACATGAAGGTTTCTAATCCTTAATATTTTAAGTGAGCTCATTTTAGTTGCTGGTTTTGGCCCCTGAGTGTGTCTGGCATACCTCAGTTCAATGGAGTAACCCTGCAGTGAGCAAACTATTCTGATTTCTTGATGATTTTCAATTTAATTGAATTATCCTTTGTTCTTGAGGCATTTGTGTCCTGGTTGGTCTCCTTTTTTGTTATTTTATATAACTCTTTCACATCCCTCTTGTTCACCTCTCCATGTGGAGGCAGGCTCATTCAGTACTGATTTAGATCTACTTTTGCTTTTATAAAATTTTAATTTCCTGTATGTCACAGTTGTGCTGTTTACAACTCCAAAGACAATTCATGCCAAAGCCGCTGTGGTTCATAGGGAAATTGTTAAAAATTCATCTGAACTGAGCAGGATAAGATCCAGGTTCTCTTGAAAATGGCCTTAAGGAGAACTTTTTTTCAAATCGACATTTTAAATAGAAAATCTTGAAGCATTACCAAAAATAAGCAAGTTTATTAAAAAGCTTTTATACTATTAGTTGTCAGGAAAACACTAGAGATGTTACTTTCACAGTTTTTAGCCAAATAACCTCTTTCTTGTCCGTAATGGTCTCAGTCAAGTGGATTATCAGCTTGTGAGACATTCCAGAGCCATTAATTGGAGGAATGAAGACCAGTTGTTTATTCTTACTGTATGGTAGAACCAAAGGGGTTTAATTTGAGATATAGGCAATACTGGGTTGAAATGTTGATCCTGTTTAAATCAATGAAACATTCAAGGACTCTGTCAATTGTTTTGACTTCCCCCTCTTACCTCCTGGGAAAAAAACAAAACAACAAACCCAAACAAGTAAACAACTTCCCCTCCAAAAAACCCTGAACAAAAACCCAAACCAGCAAACAGAAAAGCAAATCAACAAACAAACCCAGCTGTTGGTGGAAGGAAAATAGGGATGTTGAAAGGAATGCAGAGTTTGATTTATAGCATATATTGCTCATTGTCAGACTCCTGAGGTTTGACCTGTCTGGGGAATTTCCTTCAGAGGAACGTGAGAAAAGTTTCAGTTTGCATTTTCCCTTTTTCTGCATTACTTAGAAAGCACTTCTTGGTGGAAATTATTGAGTAAAGTTTCTTTCAATGATTAAGAACTAATACTCACTGTGAATATTAGAATCCTAAATGTCAGGGCTCATCAATATGATTTACTATAAATCTTCAAGCACAAGATTTTTTGAAGTGTCATGCCACAAAGGTGTAAAAGGAATCCTGATGTCATGTTTGTTGACTCTGAATTTGTATATTAATGTTACTCCAATTGCTTTATGTCTGCAGTAGAGGTTTTAGACATGAGTTTTCAATTTCAGAATAAATGAATAACCTTGAATCAAACTGTCTTTCAAAATTCCCAGCATCTGTCTTTCAAACAGGTGCACTAAAGTGACAGAACAGTAACTGGAAGTGACAGGGATGCTTATGAAGTGCTGGCACTTGTGAGAATACAGCAGGTGTCTGTGAACTGGTTGATATTACATTTGCTTTGGATGTCCAGTGGTGCTCCTTTCTGCTGGCACAGTTTCTAAATATGTTCAGAAATATTAAAAATTCTGAGTGGTATGTTTAGCACTTTCTAAACCGAGTCTGATGATTGCAGGAGTAATACTTCCAAACATTTTTCCTCTTGGAAACAACCCTTCTCCACTTCCCTTATTGTCATCAATTTGGTTCTGAAGAGACTCAGGAGAAGATTCCGTTTTCTTTATTTTTAATAAATCAAGTGAAACTTCATCCGAAAAATTGGAATTCCCCTGGAATAAAATTACTACAGAAGAAAAAGCCATCTCTATACCTTGATGGCAATAGATAGTAATGAAAAATATGTCACCTTCTAACAAAGATTTTTCTAAAGTCAATTTTTTTGCTGGCAGCTGCTGGTTTTACCAGGTGCTTGCATCATTTATTAAAGGATTGCTGATATTGGCTTTGTGAAATAAGGAAAGTTTTGAATAATATATTCTGGTATTTGATAGAGTTCTCCTGAAGCAGAGTATTTTGTAGTGTTAAATTTGGATCTTGGATGTGAAGCCTTGTAGCAAATGTTACTTTTTACCGCTTTTGTGATCAATTCAGGTCAGTACTATTGTTTCTTTTTGACAGTTCACTGGAGTTTCTGCCCTGCAATCGTATATTTGTTTTCTTTGATGTGCCCCAAGGTGATTGAAGTTATATCTTTCCTACTGTCTTTTAGATATCAACTTTCTGTATCTAAGTTTTTATCCCAGTCTTTGTGTATGCAGAGGAAGTGCCTGAACTCAAGGAATGCAGTATGAGGAGATCTTACCAAGCTATTAAAATGTGATAGGCTTGTCCAAGGCCATCTACTTCAGCCTGTGTTTAATTCAGGGTGAAGGAGATCAGCGCATCCTCGGGGGATGCGGGACGTGCCGGGCAGCACTCCAGCTCCAGTGGCCTTCCCCAGCCACTGCCCTCGCTGACCACGGGCCTTTGCAGCCACTTATTTATTCCTTGTGCTCCTGGAGGGCAGCTTCATAATAGGCACTTAACAGCATTTGAGAAAATCAAGCATAAATAGGCCTGCAGAAGTGAGCAGCTACTGCAGACATGAACTCTTCAGGGCATTTGGGCGATTATCTCTTCTGTTGCATTTTAGCCCAAGAACACAGGATGTGGTCACAGACATTCACTGGTCAGGGCACAGTGGAGAATTTGTGGGACTGATGACTCAGGTTTTAGCTTTTATATTTTTCAGATTCTGTACTGCTTTAGTGTGTACTTCTGAGCTTCATATTAGGGGACGGTGTGCTCTCTTCGCAGAGTAGGGAGACAAAACAATTCCTTCTCTAGCTGGGGACCAAGGACAAATGATTCAAATTTCAGACCCAAGAGCATAAACAACGTGGGCTGAAGAGAGAAAAACAAGAAGGATGGGACTTCATAAGCTAAAGCTGTAATTGGACATATAACTCCAATAGGCTAATGGAGCAGAACTGATCAAAGTGTGAGACCTCGTGACTGATCGTCCATTTTGTGACCATTTTGGTTCATCTTGGGTGCAGCCCTGGCTGGGCTCTTGTGCTGCCCGAGGTGGATCCACGGAGGCCTTCTAATAAATCCCTACTTTATCCTTTAGCTCTGTCCAGTCTCTGTTCTAGCTCAGCCTTCACAATTCATCAGGATAGATCAGAACTGCCCTGTTGGTGACGAGTTGCTTTGACCAGTAGGTGCTTTTTCACAACCTTTTTGCAATGTTTACTTAGAGGAGCACATAAAAAGCAGTGCTGAACTCAGTCCTGTGGGATTGGATGGGTTTTGTGCAAGCCACATTGCTGATGTAGCTGCATGTGAGCAAACCTCCAAACACACAGGGACAAATTTGTGCTTCATAGATAAATACATACCTTCAGTGCCTGGTTTCGTGGAGCACAAATTTTCCTGTAATCTAAGCACATCTGCTCATTATAATTAACTTGTGTGATGTGTGAAAAGAAGAGCTGCATCAGCTCTATGGCATGGTTAGATGGATTGCTTGCTCTCTGTTCATCACAATGATTAATTGTAGCGTTTATAGGAAGATGGCTGTTTTTATATTAATTTTTGGGTTTAGATTATATATCTGGCCCCTTTTTAAAGCTTATTTAAATGTTAATACTCTGCAAATCTGATATAAAAGCATAAACTTTGTAATTTTAAATACTTTGATGAGAAACAGGGCAAAATGTGTCTGCTCAAATTGTCTTATCTGAAGCTTTTCAAAGATGCCTTTCCTTGTTAGATGAATTTCACAAGTAACTGTAAATACTGGAGGCAACCATGAAAGAAATTTAGCAGGATTATGGAGTTTCATTTGACCCTAATTGCTGGTGTTTCCAAGAGGCAGACTTAATAATAATGAAACATATTAGCAATTTGCAGTTGGTTCTGTGGTTTTGCAAGTATTACATTTTTACTATGAATGAAATAATCACCTAATGTGTTTCCAGAAGTTAAATACACTTAGTTCTTGGGCTGTATTTGAATAAAATTTGATTATATGCTTTGTGGAATGTAAATGTTCAGGCTTGCAGTGGAATAAGTGATGGGTACACGAGTACAGCTGTCAAATAAGTTGATGAGGGGAGCCCAATGATCCTGTTGTATTTTCTCCCAGTGCAGTCATCGTCATCTTCCATTACTTGCAAACGAGTTAATGTGTTCTGTAGATGGAATTCAGCCACAGGTTTTTATTGCTGTTGAGTTTGCACAGTCAGAATGGCAGAGGCAAAAGAAATGATGTGTGGAAAGTATTGAGCAGAAGTCTGAAACTTGGGTAAAGTTGCAGGAGGAGTGAACAGAATTTAGCTTACTATTAAAAAATCTTTCTGGGTTGCTCAAATCATATTGATTAAATGATAAACAAAATACTTTCTTGAAATCTCAGTTAACTGGCATAAACACCCTGATTGAATTATGCTGCAAACAGAACACCATAAGGGAAAATGTCTTTACCATTTACAGTTATATCTTTTTTTTTTTAGGATTTCTTATTAAAAATTTCATCTCAGGGTTTGCTCAGAAGATAAACTAGACTCAACAAAGAAGCTAATGCAAAAATAAGCTATTGCAGTGGCATCAATGAACAGATACAATAAGCAAATAAGCAATTTGCAGATAGAGAGTCAACATCCCATGAAATGTTTATAAAGGTAATATTTAAGATCTCATAAAATCAAATTGTATTCAGATACAATAACAAAATTCAGTAATAAAACAGTGGTGAATAGTCAGAGATTATCATAAAGCAAAAGGCTGTATTCCATTTCAGAGGTTTTCTTTAGTGCCAAGCATTCTATGTGTTTTTATGTCAACTCCACCCAATCTTTGCATACCCAGTTACTCCTGGTTAGAGTGTGCACATCTAAATCAAACTCCTGAAGGCATGTGCTTTTTGGTGCAATATAATTTAATTACTAAGGATGTCATTTGGGATTCACGGTGCTGAGCATTTTTAGGATTTTTGTCCTCAAGGAAGCAAACTATTCTAAAATAAGGTCATTGTTCTTTTTGTTTCACTGTGTCCATCAACCTAGTACAGAGAGAAAGTTGACGTATTTAATTTTTTCTTTTTTTTTTGGTATAGCTGTCCCTTTTGGATGATTATTTGTTCCAATGTTTTTGTGCAAATCAAAAATAAGCTGATGTTCACCTCTGACGTGTTGAGATCAGTTCCTCTGAGTATGCTAGAGCCAGGATTCATTAGAGCAGACACTTTTGGAGTAGCTGGTGTATCCTTGATAGCCCTTTCCCTGTGAGGAAATCCACTCCCAGGAGTGCAGCTGTCCTGGCCTGGGAAGGGTGCTGAGAGCCTGGGCCAGGTTTCCAGGGGTGGGTGGCACAGTAGAGGGTGTCTGGCTTTTTCCAGAACATTTGCAGGAGGATCCTTTGTTACCTTTAATGCTCATTGCTAATACTGATTTTGCATGTTTGTGCTGCAGCCTTCTGCTAATCCATGGGAATGTGACCTAATTTTCACCTTTGTTGTTGTTGTTGTTGTGGTCCCAAGGGCAGTGAATAACTTTTGGCTGAGCTCAGCTGATCTCTCATATTCCAGATTATCCCCATTGTGGTTGTGCCCATTCTATCATAGGAGAGCTTTCACTTTGGTTTTTCTCTTTTTTTTCTGAGCTGCACCTTCCTTCAGTTTTCCCTGGCAGCCCAGCTTTCCAGCATGCCTTACTTAGTTCTAATGCAAATATGTTTATATGAATGTGTTTGTCTACCTGCCCATCCCAGCTGGTTCCTGCTCATGGCTTACATTCTGTGCTGAGGGAAATTTACTCTGTCTCCACCCTGACACACCAAATTTTACCAGTCATTCTCTATAAACTGTTTCAAAGATGGAAATTATGTAAAATGTATAGGTAAAATACTTTCCACCATCATTTACATGCCCTTTCAGAAGTGCTGTACCCCCTTATGTTACTATTCTAGTCATGTGAATTCACCTGTTAAATATTGGCTGCAACAGGGTTTCACCCCAAAATACATGTTAGTGTGATAAAATGTGTAAAAATTTTCAGTCTGTTTTTAATGAAATATATTCATATTGTGACACCTTATCTGAGATGAACTGTGATGTGAAGATGATGGAGGAGCCGTCACAGTTTGGGAGAGGGATTTAGGTGTCTCACCTGGCACTGCCCCTGTATTTCACAGTGTGGGTACATTATGCAGCCTTGTGGGGCACAGAAATCAGGTCCCATCTTTTTATTTCCTCCTGTAAGTTACTCTGAGAAGAGTTGTTTAATACTGGTAGCAGGTGACTGCTGTTTATTCAGTGTTTTTGTAGGTGCAGGGGATTTTTGGTTGATAAAGAATAATTTGATTTTGGGAGGTGATTCTATATAATGTGTTTGTTTGAGGTTGGTGCTGAAGACTCACACTGTAGCTATAATGGAAAGTGTATTAAACTGCATTTTAAACATATACAATAGAAAGGTAGATAAGCATTTGAAACATTAGAGAGTTAAACGTTTCCTCATTTCTTCACAATCTTTGCTCATTCTTTCGCTATGAGAGAACCAATCTTACATCTTTTAACTTCGATGTAACCCATGTCCTTACTTCCAGTGAACACTTATGTTTTTTAGAATAATTTTATATAACAATGTGAAACAAGCTGTTGTTATGTGGCACAAGGTAGGATACAAGAATCTGTTCAAAGCACCATATGAATCTCAGGGGTTTTTTTGTGTTTTTACTGTATTGGAAAACATGGGAATTTCATCAAGACTTCTCATTTCTTGATAGAGACATCAGTGTTGGTAGCTCATTTTTTTTTCCTTTTATTAGGAAAAATTGCATTTACTAAGTTGAGCAGAGAAAAAGATTACATCCTGTGTATGTAGTTTATACAAGTGCACAGTTCTCATCACTCCCAGGAGATAATGGGGTTTGGGGTGAGGTTTTTTGAAATGTCACTGTATTTTTACAGTTGTATGAGTACCTAGGACAGCTGGTTAATAGTTAAAATAGCCATTTTATGCATTCCTTTATGATTTTCAATAACTAGAGAAAAGCTTTTTTTCATCTTGATGTAATCAGTAACTCTACCAACAGTACTTTTGATACCTTTTCTGTACCTTTAGACAAAGTTCAAATTTGTATGTGTTAACCATACTCATTAAATATATGGTATTTAATTTAATTTAGGATTATTCTTTTACTTTGGAACCTTACATAGAAGGCTGTGAGGATGTCTTTAGTTCACACACCAAATGCTTTATGAGACAAAAAAGTAATTCAGGCTCTGTAGTCACCATGCTACGTAATGACTGAGTCATAATTTTGAATTGACAGTCATCATATATTAAATCAGATCATCTATTTGAAACAGTTGTATTTCATAAACTACAGCTGACAGTTTATTATCTTATCTGGGAGAACTCCTTTCTTCCTTCATCTTGCCTCAAAACTAATACCCATACGACTGAACTTTTGGTAAAGTCAAGGTCACAGCTTTGGAATAAAGTTATATATGGGAATTGCCTGTCTTCATGTTGAAAAGGTGAGTAAATCAAAAGTACTGATATGGTAATCTTGCAGTGTGTTCTCTTGCATTTTATTGAAACAAAATGATAAGTTTTCTTGACTTTCAAAAACTGGTCTTGGTGAAACTTTCTTTAGAAAGCATCTTAATAAACCTATTTCTCAATGCCCTTAAAAAATAAATTTAAAAAATCAAGAATGGCAGTAAATTATAAGAGGTGTATCTATATATCTTAATGCCAGATCATACAACTTTTCTGGAAGGACAGGAGTCAGGAGCTCGAGAGTGTGATCGTCTCTGGGTGGAAGAAGTGTGCTTGGAGTTGAGCAAGGGACTGCTGGATGCTCCCAGCCTGTCAGGCTCCAGTTCCCATTCAGATTCTTTATTCTTTTTCTGTGTTTCTTCCTTTCCACTGCTGGGTTTTTCACTGAAATTTTGAACTGTGGGCAAAATTATTTTCAAAAACGGGCTCTTGTTCAATTCCTTCTTACCCCATTTTTTTTTTAGTACACAGTAGTGAGATCTGCTGATGTGAGCTGAAGAGTCAGTAAAATAGAAATCAAATTTGCCTCTGAGGATCTTCCTCTTCCTTATTTGTTGATTCAAACTTTCCAGCTTAATCAATGTTTCTCTTATTCCTCGTTGACACCAACCTTATAGGCCTGAATAAAGGCAGTGGTTTTCATTGCTTCTAGTATGTTGTTGCTAAATTGTTCATTAATTTGCAGTGAGGAACCTATATATTATACACATACACAATCTCCATACTTCCCCATTAGTGCTGCTGCCTTGATCAGTTGAAAAGTAGTGTTGCAGTCAAGGGGTTTTTATGGGGGGGTGGTGGGGGAAGAAAAAATATCTTAAATGGCAAGATTTTTTTTTTTTCTGAAATGAATTATGCATTATTCTGAGTAGGTGAGGACCGTGGATGAAATATTGGCATTTAATAATGTAATGCCAGAACCTCCTGGCATAAAGTTCAGTAGCTAGACCAATATTTAAACTGTTGAGCAACGTTATTGCTCTACTAAACCTCATCACTTCGCATTTCTCTCTGCAAGACCTACTACTGCCTCAGGCTGTAAATGGAAGATGAGATTTTTATTATAAGTCTCCTGGATTAGGTACACAGGAACCACACTGGTTGACACTGGCTTTGATATATATGAGCAAAAGTTTATATAGTCATTTTTGCTGCGTTTCCATTCTAAAAGTTAATTAACTGATAAGATATAACCCTGGAGCGTGGGCCTTCTGACAGGACAAGACAAAGGTTTAGAGAGAAATTGAGACAAAGGTCTGATGCAGTGAATGATGGAGGAAAGGCAAAATGCCAGTGCAGTAGCTCAGAGAATGTCTCACTTCTGTGTCGCTGTACAGTCTGAATTTATTTGCCTGTGCCATGTCAAACTTGCTCATAGAAACAAATTACTATGAATTCCTGCTATGCTGTATTTATACTTTCATTATAGCAACAGCAAGAGTTGTTCTCCCAAGTACAGCACATTTGTATGGAAAGTTCTCTTTCCTCTGGGCTTCTGATGAATTAAAAAGCTGCTATTTACTGTTTCTTTGAAATACACAGTTAAAATTCCAAATATCAGTTCTCGCTTCTGAAAAGGAAATGTGATGTGAATCTTGATGGATTTTCAAAGTATTCAGCTGGTTTTGCATTGAATTTTGTTTCCTGAATAACTTATACTAAAATGGAAGAAATAATTACCACTTTGGGAAATTTTGGAAGTCCTTCTGCTTATGTTCCCTTGTTTTTAAGGGTCATGGTAGTGCTGGGCATGATTGGAGATAAAATTTGTTCCCTCTTCAGGGAAGGAAGAGTCAGATGTTCCACTGAGGCAGCCTCAGGTCTGGGTGTGCTCCTCAGTGATGCCTTCCCTGGCTGGGTCCTGCCTCTCCAGAGGGGAGCACAGCCCCTGCTGCTGCTGCTGTGTGTGGACAGGGCTGTGAGGGGAATTTCTGCTCTTACAGGAGGTGGAAGCTGATGATAAATCCTTGTGGCCCAGCCACTCTCAAATGAGCATGTGAGGTAAATGTGGGTGTGCTGTTGTTGCAGTGGCACAGTGTGAATAGCCACCTCCACTTCTACAAAATTTTATTCCAATTTAATTTCCAAAGATGACCTTCCCCTGCTTTAAGTGCTCCTCAATTTGAACCTCTGATCTTGTAATGACAGTTGGCAAAAACCTTCTGCATCAAGAGAGATTCACACAGAGAGCAATTTTATGGGAGAAACTGCTCTGAGCTCCAACAAAGATGAACAAAACTTCACAGGTGAAAAGAGGGTATAAGCTGAGAGTCTAACTGGTGATTTATTATAGCCAAGATTAAAATGATTTGTACTGGAAAGACTGTAATAAAAGAAAATGCTGCATAGTGCAGTGTCCCAGGCTGTGGTTGCCTGGAATGAAGATTACTAATCCTAATAATCTTTCAGCAGGGTGGAAACTATTTCTAGGTCTGGTGCAATTTATGTTCTATTGTATTAATTTTTTTTTTTTTTGCATTTGATTGCTTTTTTCAATTAAGTAAACCATCAATTCTATTATATGTACCAATGGTAAAGGAATCATAATAGAGAACTTTCTGTGTCCAAATGTTGCATTTGCTATACATGAATAATCCTATTGTGATCAGTGTTTGGATTGTGTAATTTCTTTAGAAACAAATGCTTGCAAACAAATGCTTTATTCATAGAATAACCATTAAAAAGAAAATATAATAGGATCTGTTGTTTTCCTGTTGAAATAACTGTGAGTTTTCCCATTGTTTCAACAGAAATGCAATCTGCTTTATAGCTCCTCCAAGTATGACAACTTAGTGAAAATTTAAGATGAGTAGCAGCAGCCAAATAAGAAATGTTTCTGTTTTTTCTGCCCATAAGAAAGGAAGAGAAGATCATTGCATGAAAACCACAAAGTCCTGTAAGATAAGTCCCTTTGCATCTTCTCTGATCTTCTGCCTTGTTTTTAAGAGATGAGAAGGAAAAAACAGATAGTCCCTTTAGATCTGTTAGCTTCAAAAGAGAAGTAAAAAGGAATGTGCTGGCAGTGAGAATGGCCTGAGCAGCAAACCTGAAGGAAGATGGGTGTAATTTTTTAAAATTATTTTTAAGAGGCAAAGCTATTGGATCTGCTTCATTCACACACAGAGTTCATTTAGCATGAACCAGGGGAAATGCCACTCCTAATACTTAGGGAAATCAGGGTCTTTTGTATACCCAGTTTAGAAATACAGCCTTCTTGGACTATTTGTCTCTCCTGGGGGATTTGAGTGTCTTTTTTGGTTTTTTCTTCTTTTTGGTTTTTTTTGCCTGATGACGAATGGATTCCCTGACATAGGGTTTCGGAAAAAATGCTTTTCCCCCTGCACAGTAGGAATGTTGGGGAAAAAGTAGGAAAAGCCATTCTGGATGGATAATTTACATATTAGGTACATATGTATGGTACTCCCACGCATCAGGGTGTGACTCTGCTCTTCCTGGGATTCCAGTCTGCATACTTAGTTTTCCCACTGGGTAAATCTCCCGAAAACTCTGAAACATTTCATTTTTCTAGGCTGTGGGAGGGAAATTTTTCACATTCTCTTTCACATTCTCACTGCCTCTGTTACCTTTATTCTAAGCACAGTGTCTTTACTGTACTTACACTGTGCTGACCCTTGAATCTCAAGTCCAGTATCTTTATTTTTCTCTCATGAGGTGAACAATATTGTATGATGGCTGAAAGATACTTAATTTAGATAACATGAATTATTTGAGTATGTGTTTTTATTAGTTTCAGTCAAAGTAATTTCAGTTACATTATCAGTTTTAGGCTGGAGATGGGTAGCCAGACTTCAGACCTCAATGCATTTAGTATTCTTATCTATTTTTTTACAGTAGAAAAGTGATAGTTAGAGTGGAAAGTTTTATGCAGGACCATATATACAAAATCCACTGGTATTTCAGAAAACTTTGAGAGCACTTTCCATGAGATGAATGTAGATTAGGATGAGTTGAAAAGCTGTTGAAGGGCCTGTGTGTGTCCCAGTAGCTTTAGCTGCTGGTCCTGAGCAAGGGGGCAAGAACAGTGTGAGTTTGGAATACCAAAATGGGAAGAGCCAGAGCTGGGGAATGGGGAGCTGAGGAGGAAAGGTGGACTCAAGTCTTGAGGTGTTACCTTGGACCATCATATTTTAAATCTAATGTTGGAGCAGCTGTGAATATGTGGGTGTGTTAGTGTTGTTCTGGATTTAGTGTCTGTGCTTCACTGCAGGGGAAGTCAGTGCTTGCTTAATCAGCTGAGTAATTTTCCAACTTGAGTTACTAGAAATACTGTAATGTTGTGTTTGTTTTCCATTTTCTCTCTCTCGTGTTATTTGGCATATTTGATTCTCTGTATTTACTGTCATCTCAATGCATGTATTTATAGCAGGATGACTTAGTCTTATTTTCAAGTTGTGCAATAAATAATTCATCTTAAATATAACTTGATGATAGGTGCTACAAAGAAATTGAACTTGAGTAATTTTGGTAATTGTGGGCCACAGAAAGAGGAAAAAAATTAACATGTTTTTGTATTTTATGTTCTCTGAAAGCATAATTTCTATCATTAATCATCTAATGCACTTCCATTGATTTTCTTTTTAATAGAAAATGAAAATAAAAGCAATTCAAAACCTATAATAATGTTCGGGGGAAAAGGGAAAAATTGTGAAAGATTCTTTAGACTGATTGCATAATGTGGAAGCACTCAGATTGCAGCTATTCTCTGGACAAAGTAAATTTGAAACATTAAAAACTCATATTATTTTGTCTTCCTAGCCAGGCAGAGTCTGAACCACTTAGAATATGAAAACACTTGTATAAAAATAGTGCTCAGCATTAATTTATCAATCCTGTGTTCTGCATTCAGTGTGTGGGTGGGAGGAGGAATGGGCTTTACAGCAATGTACTTCTCTCCTGCTCCTCCTCAAACAGTGGTTCACAGATGAGGAAAAATACAACCTCAAGTCACACAGCTTGGCAAAATTGACATGTGCAGATCAGCCCTTACAGCAGTTCAGATCCTGTCTTCCAAACCAAATAATTGATCACCCCATCCATGAGTATCAAATTAAAATTGCGCTCTGAGGAGTTATTTTAGATGGAACAGAGGTGAGTCCAACTGAAGGCATTAAATAGTGCTGGAGGTGCCCTCTCACCATGCTGGCCCTCAGCTGCAGCTGGAACTCCTTCTGAGGCTTCTGTGCCTACATTAACCCCATGCACATCTTACTGTGGAAAGGCTGCAGAGAGAAACCAGCCTAAAGAGCAGCCACAACATGGACCTTTAGCTTGAGAAGGATGTTCACAGTTTTGCCTGCTGTTTTTCCCTCCCTTCTAATTCTATCCCAAACTTCTCCCCTTTCCCATTACAATCTCTTCTCCATGCTGATGCTCTGTGCCTGACTTTTCTGCCCATTTCTTCCCCGACCCCTTTTCATGCAAATAATTTCAGTTGCTTTCCTTTATCTTTCAGTTGGTATTTACCATCTTTATTGCATCCCAAGCTCATCTCAGGCTCCCCTTGTTTGTTTATAGAGCTGGTTGGTTGGGATCTGTGTTTATTCAGTGCTCTGTTTGCGTGGTGGCATTTGTCAGCCCTTTAGCACTTCTGTCAATATCATTAATAATTACAGGATGGGAAACTAGTGACCTCAGAGACAGTTTGCCTGCTGAATAACTAGTTGTCCCAGCTCTTCCTCAGTTATTTGTACGAGATTTGTGTCTGTGATGTCCTTGCTGGCATCATTTGTTCTTTTCCTCAGACTTACTTTTAATGGTTATCTTATGGTGTGTTTCTGTAAGTCCAGACTTTGGACACACTTCATGGCAGGGAGTGCTGCCATCCAGAGGGGCTGCCACAGGGATGGAGTTAAGTGTATTTTTATGTCCTTACAGAATCAGGACTTTAAACTTCAACCTGAGTCTCAGCAGAGCCTTATGTCTTCTATTCTGTCTGATTCTGACCTGCTATAATTAGGGATTGCATTAACATACAAATAATAGTGTAAATGTTCCACCTGGGATTCTGAAGAAACTTGTTGTAAGTATGAAGGAGCATCAATATAGAAAATAAATGAGGTCATCACGAGTTATGGGACTATACTTATAGTAAGCAGGTATAGACCCTTATGGTATTTTATTCTTTAGTTTTCTAATATATTATCCCTTAACTTCTTTTTCACTTACCAGTAGTGATATGTGTAAGCAATGATGTGTTATCTCATTACATTGAGGGATACCAAGAATAATTATGCAACAGAAGTGAGGCTTTTTCTGAACAAGAGGGCAAACAGCTATATTAAAATAACTGCTTTGACTTTACATGCTGGCTTTGATTTTTCAACAATTCTTAGAATTTGAAGACAGGGAAGATTATGACCTTATTTTGCCTACACCTCTTGGCATTAAGGCTCTTGTCTAGCCTCATAGCTCATCCTATTGTTCCTGTACTGATTCCAGTCATTTCATTTGCCCTACTGCATAGCTTTAGTTTTAGTGTTTGGCCTGAGTGTACCTTCCTGGAATTATCAGTCATGGTTTTCAGATGTTCTAATGACATTTAATTCCAGAGTTTTGAAAACACTAATTTACTTTTCTCAAATTGAAAGTGCCATGGTGCAATATAATTTTACTGTTTCATAGTTGATACTCTCAATCTTTAGCTTTTTACCCTTTGGAATCTGTTGGAATGCATTTTTAAAGGAGAATTGATTGTAACTTAGGTAAATGAACATGATTACAGAGGCTGTCTGTAATTGGATTTTTACTTAAGAGGAATTAAATTTATGTTGTTTCCTTATTGGAGGCAGTGCTGTGCCTGTACTCTTACATTCTCAATACAATTCCTTTTGTTAGGATCATCTCCAATGCTCTTAAGTCAGGCACAAGCACCTGAGAGCACCTGAGTCCCCTCAGTTTGATGCTGACACCCTGCTTTGGTGATGCTGTAGCATCATCCAAGGATGCCTTCAGTGCCTCTGCAATCTGACAGTGTGCAAACATTTGATTTCACCATCTAAAAGTTTATAGGAGATGTGTCTGTTATTTACTTTCAATTTAGGAGAAATGTAGTTACAGAATGTAGCTCCCATATGCTTGTGTGTGCCATATGCTGAGATGCTGGCACGCAGACACGCTCTTGTGGGTGGGAATGCACAGCCAGAGACAGAGACTGTCACACTGCATATCCCCTTAGCAGTCCTTGCTCAGTCTCCTGGCAGAGCCCTGTAGCAGCAGAAAGGGAAATTTGCTCCCCAAGCTCTACATTTAACACTTGACTTAAGCCTTGAAGCAAAGCAGTTGCATCTGCAGCTATTTTCGTTGCTCATATTAATCGCTTTGTTGTGTTGGCACCTTCACAGGTGCATCCACACAGTCTGCTAAACAATTCCAGCCCTTCCCTGAAAAAAAGTTATTTTCTTTCAGCCTCTTAAACCTGGCTACCTTTCATTTTAATTCGTGATCTCGCGGTTATCATTACAAGAGAAAGTGTTTGGGTTTTCATTTTTTTGTGGCAGCAGTTCTTTTTATATCAGTGGAATTGCATTAAAATGTCATGCCATAGTTTGGCCACAAGTGTTTAATTCCAGTTTGGTGCGGTTGACTGGTGGTAACAAGAAAGAATAGTGGGAGTTCAAGAGGAAATCCTGCATTTCTTCTCTTGGTGGGAATGAATATTATAATTTGAAAGCCTTTATCTGGAAGTGTCCAATTATTAGCAGTTCTAGTCATATGTTTGTGTCCATTTTAAATGCTTTAGAGATGGTAGAAATCACACATTATGCCTAGGAGGGATTTGTTACTCTGATTTTTTTTCTCAGTGCATAGGACTGCAAATGGACTGCATTTGCTCTCTGGGGGTATCCTGCTTGAAAAAACAAAAGAAATGTTGACATAACAGAAATAGCTTTGTGGTATGAGTTTATTTAAAACCATTGTGACAGAACTGAGGATTAAGGGGAAATATTTTTTATGCAGCATAAACCACATATGAGCCAAACCAATCAGTAGTTTGAAACCACTGAGGATAAATAATTTTATTTTCCTGAAGGTTCGCTGAAAACAAATTTCTCTCATTCTCTTTCCAGAAGTGCCTGTATATGAAAATATTTTTCTCTTAAAAGTTAAAGCTAAGTAAACTGGGAAGTTTGCAGGAAGCAGAAATGAGGGGATTGGTTCCTGATGTAACCACTGGAGTTGGGTCCATCATCTCTGCTGCTTTCTGCCTGCCCCATTGCAATCTGTTAAAATGCCCTAATGGGCTTTTGCTTTATCATTTTGTTTATTTTAGCAGCTCATGCAGCTCACCTCAAGCCAGGTTTGAAGCCTGTAGCAAGAGTCACAGGAGGTCCTCCTCCTCCTCTCCTTTAGATGTTATGTCTCTTATCAGAGTATACATTAAATATTATTTTCGGCCCCTTCTTGTCTCCATGCTTATACATATCTAATTCACTGTATTATTTGTTACTTTAACTTTCCTCTCACATGTTTCCATTGTCAATAATTTCTTTAAGCTCCATAATCTCTGTCAAATATTTGCCCTGATTTCATATATCCTTATATATATAGATCTATTTTAGCATCTAAATAGGCTCAGCGAACTTGGTGAATTATTTGAATGCTTAAAATTGTGCTGTTTGTGCAGAAGTTGGGGCGGTTAGACAAGAACTGATCACAGCAGTGGGGTGTCTGGTTTAACATTGATACCTAGAACTTCTATTACCTGTCCTGACATCATTAACAGTGTCAGGAATGAGCTGTGCTTTTCTGGCAGCTC
>NW_005054298.1:4303597-4337484 GCF_000277835.1 Geospiza fortis | reverse complement strand
CCAGCCGCTGTCGCGGTGCTGAGGAGATGCTCTGCATCCCCTTGGCCACACCTCACGTGGTCACAGCTGTGTGGCCAAACCTGGGGTGTCCTTGCTGAAGGTAATGAGGCTACAGAGACCTTGGGCACCAGAGTCTCTCACTTGTTTAACCTTCCTGAAGAGGGCAATTACGCCGTGTCCCCGCGCGGAGTGGTGACCTCTGTCCCATAATGAGGAGGGGAAGGCTCCAGGCTCACAGCTGGAGTTGGGAGCTAGGAAGGGTCACAGCATTGGAAGTGAAAGACAAGGATCAGCAATTTAGAGGTGGTCATTAATATGCTGATTTGCTGTCACTTGAGTCTAAAGAGACATTTAACAATTGCTTGCCTTTTGCATGCTCTTCAAAATGCTGATTTTTTTCCATAGAATCTAATTACATTTTAATAAGATGGTTTTTTTATTTCCAGGTGATTGCTAACCCATTCCTTTCTCCCATACAGTGCTATAGTTAAAACCCAAAAAATCATGTGTATTCATTGCAGAGTTACACCCCAGTAAATCCTTTAACTGTAAGAAAACAGAGTTGTTTTTACCTTTCTTTTCATGCTCTCTTACTCACATTAAATGCTGGCAACAAGGAAAATATATGCAGCCTCAAAAACCTGAATTATTTAGCAATTGTCATAAAATAATATCACAGGTTGTTAAAGTTAAATAATAAAATCTGTATTAAATAACTTCATCCTTAGTAGTTTTATGATATAATGCATGGACTTGCCTAGAATCAGAGAGCCCAACATGACTAAAATCTCATTGCCAAATTCAGTTCATTACTCTGTCCCTGAGTTTATTACCTTAATCAAGTCATGACCTGCCTTTGCTTTGTTTAACCTACACTGGAGGATATAAATAGCCTATAATCTTGGAGGTTTTATGAGAATTAATTATTATTAATGAAATGAAAGACTCCATGATGTGCTGGTTATTTTTATTTATTATAATTACTTACTATTAATTCACTGAATTTAGCAAGTTTTATCCTAGGTTTCCTGTGACTCAGATTCATACATTAAGTAGTTTTGTTCTCTATCATGGCTATACAGTACCAATATCCACCGTGAAAAATTAATTATTAGTTATAAAAAAGGACAACAGACAAAGTGGGAGAGTATAAGAGATATCACAATATTTAAGGAGCTCGATGTGGAGGGGCCAGACCTCGTACTTATACCTTGCTGAAAGAAGCATTTAGCTGTAGCATCTTCTCAGTCACTCCTTTCATCTGAAATATGGAAAAAATGATGGTTTTGGAAAAAGAAGCTTTCTTTTATAGTTTTTAGGGGCTTTTTTTAACTAAAGGTTCAATTCCATGAGTAGCAAGCGCATCACGGCTTGGGAATCCCGGCCTCGACCAAACATGTTTTCTGGCACATGGCCACAGTGTTACCTATATTCTTACTTGGTTGTACAATGTATCATTGGTTAAAGTGTCCTCACAACCTTTAAAATGACTGCTCCTTGAGAATGTTGAGTTTATATCATCATTTAGATAACACACTGGTCAAACAAGAACGTGTCTTTATGGTTTAGTGAAGCTTCACTCACTGAGTGACACACGAACAATGCCCTAAAACCAAATCAGCTTTATCCTGTTAATCCAGAGGAGAGAATCTCACACAGAACACCAGGACTAACTGCCCAGAGTGTAATACAATATATATATATATGAGAACATAAGGCTTTCTGTGTTTTCTGTGCCCTTGCTTGCAGCTGTGACGTGCCTGTCGGAGCAGGGCGGCTCTGCCGCGGTTGGGGAGTGCGTGCGGTGGGCAGGAGCGATGCCAGCCCTGGTCCAGGAGTGCCACATTCCCTGCAAGGATGACTGCACTTTCACCCCCTGGTCTAAATTCACAGCCTGCTCCTCTGATTGTGACACAGCCAGGAGCAGAAGGCGATCACTCACAGGTATAATCTTTTACAATATTTGTCTGATTGGGAATAATGCCTCTGCAGTGTTGGAGTGATGGGAAAATCCAGAACATCCTTCATTAGTTTTTCATCTGGCACTGATCATTGCCAGCCTTATACACATTCCAGTATAAGAGCAGTGCAGAAAAACTTGCTGGTGGAAAGGTTTTAGATGGAAACCAAATTAAACAGTGACCAGGCTTTGTGCAAGTTTATCTGACCTATTAATCTGGGAAGCATGCAGAAAATACATATACAGGAGTACAAATCAGTGTGATTTTCTGGAGGAAGTTTAAAACTGGGAGTTTTGTTCTCAGCAGTATGCCCCAGTTCAACAGGGCAAATTAATACCATGAATAAAGAAAACCCAGTACCATTAGAGCGGCTTTGTTTGATCTTTTACATGTGTTCATTAAACTCACCAGTTCAAACCATTTGATGGATCAGTCTTCCATACTTGCTGTCGAGGTTTGTTATTATGTTATTTGAATGCTGGCCAAACTGAAAAGCTTTAAAACTCCTTAATATGAATAGTTTGGAACTGCATGTTTTGCTGGGAGTTGTCTTCCCCCATGTGCATAGTTAAGTAAAAAAGAATTATACTGTGCTTACATGGTTTACAAGAAATTTGCTGTTATTGTTCTTCTCAACAGTCGCATCTTTTCACGTTTCTATGTTGTATTTGAGAGCTAATATGTACCTGGCTTGAGTTTGCTCCTTTAATAGGGGTGAAACTTCAAAGATTTTGACTGTGGAGTAGAGTGCTAAAATTGCTGTAATAATATCTGCTGAAATAAAAGCTGGGACCTGAAGGGCAGCAAAATGTGGTGGCCACCACTGCTCCTTCTTCTAGACTCACTTGTCCTTGGCTGCATGGCTGTCTTCTTACTCCATTTGTTACTGCTGGAATGTTCTGTGTGTTTTACTAACTAACAATTACAGCACACATTTATACTGGTTTCAAGCTGCTGTTCATCAGTGTGGCTCATTAAAGGATAAAGATTTCTTTTTCACATAAAACCCCAGTATTATACAATGCTCTGTAGTTTCTGGCAATGAGCATATTCTAAAGTGTTCTCTATACCAGTGCCTGTATGTTTATAGTAGGAGAAATGCTTGATCCCCAGCAAAATAATAGGTACCTGCTCCTACAAAAGTATGTAAAAAATAATGAATAACTACTTACAGGTAGTTCTAATTCTGATTTTTCTTTATGGGCATTGTGCAAGTTACAAAACAGTACAGCCCTACCTATCCCCTTTCTTACTCTGCTCTAGATCAGATGGAGATCTGTTCAATTAAGTGGACCAAATATGGTTTGTAATGCCCAGGTTCTGTTGGTTTGTCTCCTCACCTGCACTGCATTTGTGACCAACCACCACCAGTCTCTCCCTATCCAACCTTGCTGGGTTCCATTTTTCCTGCCAGGATGGAGCTCGTGGTCTCAGCCAGTGGCCAGTGAAGGTGTCCTGAAAAGCAAGTGGTGAACATGCAGTGAGTGTCCCAGGTGGGGACATGACAATGCCCCAGAGAGAAGGGGATGCCCAAATCAGACACTAGCTTTGGTTTGGCCTCCTCTCAAAAGGGGAACTCAGTGAGACAGGCACCAACTTGTATTTGCTTACGTGCATCTTGAAAAATAGAGGTAGACAAAAGTCTTGGAAAAAATCTTGTCTGCAGGAACTCAAAGATTAAGGAAGATGCCATTTTCAAAAGTATTTTGTGATGTTAAGAGACCTTTATCCATTTGCATTTCATCTCTCTGTAAGTGTGCATGAATTATACCTCTTGTTCATCAACTGTGTGTGTCTGTTCTCAAGTGAATGCTTTGGCTTCATTGTAAGAGTTCATTGATAATGTCATTTAGTGGAAATCTTCTAATTGTTTGCTAAGTATTTGCTTGCCCTCCACTCAATTTTTAATAGTATAATTCATTTTACTTTGTAATTTGTCATTGACTCTATGTATGAAATTAGTCATTGCTTAAGTGAAAGACTTATTACAGAACATATCAAAATTCAAAGTCATTATAATAGAAACACCGTTTTTAGGTGAGTCTTCAGTTAATTAATACAGTCAGTTAATTCCCTGCATTATGGATACAAAAGACTCTCTGTATTTTTAATGTTTCCTATAATTTTAATGTACAGTATGTACTACCTGACAATATTTAATATATATAATATTTGTTAGTATTCAGAAATGTAATTAAAAAAGAAAATTCTATTTAATTGATGGGTTTATGTCCTCAAAAAATTTTGGAGATGGTATTTTTAGCAGCGATCTTTAAAGCAGTCTGTAAAGATGATAAAAATATCACTACCACTAATTCTAAAAATATTTCTATGGGAAGAGTATGGGATCAATGTCACTTTTCCCCTTAAAATAGGGCTTTCATAGCAGCTTCACTTAGGGGGAAGATTCCAACAAAACAGATGGCAGGACAAGTTGTTAAAAAAACCAGTCACATAAGTATGAGATTATTAACATCCTTACTTCAGTGTGTTGTGCTTAATGTCATGGTGGCAAAACGTGGGCAAATCCCAAATTCCCATGTTTACTCACATAATGCAGAGCACACAACTGAACATACAGAGTTTGTGGCTCCTCGTGGCTTCTCAAACAGAAAAGGCTGGAAATGCCGTTAGAGAGTGCTCAATCTAGTTAAAGTCTCTTAAAAGACTTTCCTTGAACTATGGGGAGTTGTACCTGCATTTCCTCATAAATATATACTTTAAAATGTAAACATAGATTTATCTACCAAACTATAAAGATGCTGATTGATTTTTTTTTTGCATAATTTTCTGCTGGCAAATTCTACATTTCCCAGAACTCTGAAAATACCATTTTGAAAGAGCTGGGGCTTGAAGGATGTTGATATTAAGAGTCTACAGGCAGGGGCCTTTCCTTGGCAGGTACATATTTGTATGGAAACAGGCATTGATGAGACCCAGCTTGCCTGTGGTGAAATGGCTCTTGGTTCCAGGCTGGAAAGGGGGTTGTTGAGTTATACAACTTATCTTTTGGTTTTAGTATCTATTTGTGTGCAATGAAGAGAAAACATTTCTTCTGGGATCAAAGCTTTAAAAACCTTCTGCAAAAGTGTTTTTAGTGCATCCAATATTCCCAAGGAATATTTTGAGGATGGCATACAGATACAGTTTGTTGCTGATGCCAGATGCAAAGACATTCGTGAGCTCAGCCAGCATCAAGATTGTTCCACGGCACGCTGGCTGACCTGTGCCAAGAAAAGCATTGATTTTTATCTTTAGAGGCTGTGTACAGACATTTGTTCCCTTGAGCAGTCGTAGGGATGCAGACAGCTTGAACTCTCTGTTTTGCATTATTTCTTCTTGTACTGGGGACTGACCCCTTCTCATGCCTTGAAATCCTGCAGGACAAGGGCATGGAGAGTGTAATTGCAGAGAACTGTACTGTGGGTTTATTTGGATGCTGCTGCTGCTTCCTAAAACTACTGAAAGAGCTTTCTTTTAAAACCTGTTGAAGGAACAGAGCAAAGGAAAACATAAAAGCAAACACAACCATTGAAATGCTTTCCAGCGCTAATAATTTACTGAGGATTATCTTTTTCTGTTTTCTTCAAAGCATGGTTTGTGTGCACAGCTCATCTTTAACTAATTTGTAAAGAAATCTCAAAGAAGTTGTAGCTAATTTAGGGTCCTCTGGAAGTTGTCCTGGCAACCATTGATTGCGAACAAATAGAGACAAAACAATCAATTTATTTCCATCAGATAATTAGGGGAAAATGATATTATATGAAATTACAAAGCGGTTTTTGGGCAGACCATTTCTAGAGTAAGACTTTGTATCTTACTCCTTGATTTACCCATCAGAACAGGATTTCCAAGTTCTCTGGTTGCCCCTGGAGATAAGTACATTGTCCTTGCATGCCAGAGCACTGGCAGCAGCTAATAGATGCTTCAGAAACATTCCTGAATATTAACATTCAGATTGTCTTGGTTCTGATGTGTTGAATTCATGCAAGTATAAATAATATGACGTGTTGTTATCAAGAGCAGCAGATGTTGAGCTAACACGCCGATTTCTGTGGTCGGAACAGGGCGAAGCAGAAAGCGCGACAAATGCCAGAACACGGAACTTTATCCTCAAGTTGAGACGGAGCCATGCCCCTGCGAGGCGTTCACCTCCCAGCCCCATGGGAATTGGTCTGACTGCATTATCAGAGGGGGTCCAGCCGAGCTGCAGCTGGGAATGCCGGCCCAGCAGGAGCGGCAGACTGGTGGAGCCATCTCGCTGTAGCACTTCGGGTAAGGAGGAGTAGAACAGTCCCCAACACGTGTGAATTGCACTCTGTGGCTCATGGTGGAGCTTATGCGAGGTGTGTGCTTGCTGGAATAGCTCTCACAAGTTTGCCCTGGGTGTGGAACACAGTTCTTCTAATATCTTCTTATTGCTCTTTAATACTGAGGTTTTCCTCAGTGTAAGGGTCTGCTGGCATTTCTGCTATGGAAATGAAGCACAAGAAGGCTAAAGTTGGCTACAGTGCCAGAATACCAGAGACATTTCCCTAAAATCCCATAAAAGTAAAAGTTTCAGAGGAGGTGTATTTATTTCAGTCAGCATTTTGTTTGAAGATATCTCCTACTTCTGCTTTTACTTGTTTAGAAATTTTTATTCCCTTTCACAAAGTTTGGAGGTTTGCATGGTTGTTTTCAATGAAGGAATTTGCAATTTTCTAGAGACAATTAGATTTAATTACAAAATGCCTGTGATGTCACTTGCTGTCCCTCATGACAGGCACAGGTGGCTTCAGCAGCCAGTGGTCTCCTCCTACAGTTATGTGCCTGTGTTAAGCTCAAATTCACAGAGTGTATTTTCGTAAATTCTTAGGGTATATTTTCATGTCCCTGCTTCCTGGGGTGCTGTCCACTTACATTTCTTGTATAATTAAGTAACCTATATCAGAAAGAGGGTAGAATTCAAATCAGGGAGAGCAGGGTGTGTCATTCCATTTGGGTGGTTTTTCCCCATTTCCATTATATGCAGTTCATTGAATGGTTGAAGTTGGAAGTGACCTGAAATATCATCTCATTTCACCTCCCTTCCACTATCCCAGGTTGCTCCAAGCCTTGTCCAACCTGGCCTTGAACACTTCCAGGGATGGGGCAGCCACAGCTTCTCTGGAAACCTGTGCTAGAGGTTTCTTCACCACAGTTAAGAATTTCTTCCTGATATCAAATCTAAACCTGATACCTGTGCATTTGAAGCCATTCTCCCTTGTCCTATCACTTATCACAGACATAAGCCTTTATTTTAGGAGCAAAATCTCCAGCTGGGCTGCCCCCAAACCACTGCTGCTCTCTGACTTACAGCCAAAAGCCTTGGGTCAGCTTGGAGCAGGATGTAGCAGTTAGAATTCTGCTGGTGAGCTGTATGATGGGAGGGGGAGGAATGATGTCTCAGGAGGAGATTAAGTCATACAGTGGGCACCATGAATGCTCCTGAGGGTATGAGGGAGCAGAGAAATCAGCTCTCTGGAGGGTCTTCATGATGGGGATCAGCAGCCTGAGCTGCATGTAATAAAAGGGAAAAAACCCCTCCACCTTAATGAAGTGATTCAGTCCTGGAGTGAATTCCTCTTGCAGCTGTTGATGGCTGTTCCAGCTGGCTGCACAGGTTCATAAAGCAGCTTTCCATGGTTTGTGTTTCAACAATGTGCTTTTGTACCAACTGATTGTGCCTCGGTGGCCCATGAAGGAGGAGTAGTACCTTTCCCTCACATTACCTTTTCTCCTGCAAAAAGGGAGCTGCTGGGTTTTGAAGGTGGGTTTGCCTGTGGCATGACTTGCTCTTTTGAAAAACTCAGGGTTTTTATCACTGTTAAAAAGGGGAGGTTGTCTATGCGTGGGGCTTTTCTAAATAACCTTGAAGCCTGTTTTCTGTCAGTGATATTTATGTGGCATTTTTAATGGTCTGGCTTCTCTTAGGGAGGTAGTAGGGAGTGGTAGCTCCAGGGGAATATTGTTCACTTTCTTGTCTTCAGGTTTTTATGTGAGCAAAAATGATTGTGGCACTGCCCTGGCACAGGGCCCACATCAGAGGCAGAGGGGTGGTCAGTGACTTTGGGCATAGACTGACTGAAAATGGGCAGAAGCTCCACAGGCTCCACTTCTATCACCTAGGACCTGCCTTCCAAGGTTACACGAAGACAAGTCTGATATTTATTGTCTCTGGAGCTGAGAACTTTCAAAATGCACTTCTGAACACCTTATTGAATTAGTGATAGAAACAAATCATTATCCAATTAATAATTAGCAGAATGCTTTTCAACCATAATGGAGAAGAGCAATTTACAGAAGCATGAAGAATTGCTAAGCCCTGAGAAATTATTCATGACAGTGTTTTTTTGAAGCAGCTCAGTTTGTCTTGCTCACCATTAGTATCAGGTGACCTTTTAACATTTGCTGGCTGGCCATGATTATGGCTAATTAATCCATTGTTTTATATATTGAATGCCAATCAATGTGCTATCTGGGCACTGTTCTTGCTTTATGAGGTGGGGATAAGCAGCTTCCTCTTTTACTCCTTTCAGACTTCTCTTTGTTTCTTGCTCTTTTCCTTCTGCAGGACGGTGCTTTTCCTTCCTTTCCCTTGAACCAGAACAGAAGTGAGAAGTTGTAAGACTTAGACCTCAGTTCTTTGATGGGTCCTTTTGAAGAACTGCAGAATGTAGAAAGAGAGATTTAGGGATGTAAATTGGTCCTCAAGAGTAGGAGCAAATTTGTCCCAGGTTTGATAATGTCCCGAGTTCATGGTGTAGGACAATAAAAATGGTATAGAACAGAATAGCTTAGTTTGTAGCTTTTCTGGAGGGCAAGCTCTGGGCTTGTGCCTTCTTGCTGCAGTGATTTTCATTTTCCCTGACTGAAACCTTGTGAACTTAGACTTGAGTAAGGTTTATTTCACTTGGTCAGTGTGACCTATTATGTGAGAGTATCAAAGTTGTCAAGTGAATGTACAATTCACTTGAGTCTGGTGTAGAAATAAACTGCTCAGAAGGGTTCTGGTTCTGGGGCCCTTCTCTGATGCTGACTTTTTGGGGTGATTCTGCATTTGCAGCTTGGAGGGTGAGGGGGGAACCTAAACAAAAACCCAGTTCAGTCTGTGCATCTGTGTTTCCTATGAGTTTAGACTCTAACTGTCCTAAGCCTATTATCTGCAAATATATTAACCCTTTAAGCATACCTTCCCAACTGGAAATGGACATTTTCTCCCCATTGGTGTAGTTACTGCAAGCAGAGTATCCCAAGGTCCAGACAGAGTCAAGACAGAAGCATTCCAGCTGCTCCTTTTTGGAAATGCTGTATCTACCTGCCTGAGATCTACAGTTTGTTCTGTACCAGGGCCTGAAGCCCGGGCTGGAGGGAGACACCTCTGCCCTGACCCACCAGAGCTGAGCAAGCCTGGTGGCAACACTTTGGGTCAGCTGTAGTGGACATGCTGATCACCACTGACTGATTTACCCATCTTCACTGCCATTTAATTGTGTGTTAGCTTGTGGTCATTAGGTATGACAAGCTTAAAAATACCAATCACAGGCTTTTCTGAATTTTATTCCTTTCTATACCAAATCTTTTCTCCTGGAAAAAAAGTACCCTTTTTTTTTTTTTTTCATAGCTGGATTTTTAGATAAACTGCTCTATTTTGGTGGTGTCACCTTTTTCCTTGATCACCCATTCAATAAGCTTGAGAAATGAGTGATCTGCATTTTCCAGTTGAGCTAGTGATTTTCTCCCAAGTTTGGTTCACCCTTGTTTTTCTTCCTTTAGTTTGGAAATGCACCTATGAAATCATGGATAGAGGTAACTACCTCTAAATACATTACAAAAATATAATTGGTAGTTTGCCTCCATTTCGCTTCCCATCAGAAGGCTTCTTATATTGAGTTGAGCTCACTGCTAGTCCAGAGGGTCTTCATTTTCTAACTGTGTCTGGAGCATCCTCCTTGGCCATGAAATTGTCCTTTTAATTGCAGTTCATCCGCTTCTCAATCTGTCATCTGAGCTGCTCATACTATTTTTGAATTTCCATCTCCTTTGTTTTGAACGATTTCCTGTCGTCCCTTTGCTTCTCTCTCTTGTGTGCGATGCCAACAGGGTTTTTTTAATCTTAGAGGAACACAGGGTGCCTCATCTGTTCCAAATCAAAGCTGGAGATTTCTGTGCACTTGCATGGAGGTTCTGCTTTTGATCCGATGAGCAATTTATGGAAAGCAGAAGTTTATGAACAGTGCTTATCCTATTCAAATTCTACTGTGCTCACAACAACGGGAACGTGGAAGAAAAAGGCACCACAGACAAATAGATCCTGGTTTTAAATCACAGAGTGCTTAGCTGTGACCTGCACTCACCTTAAAAAGCTTTAATTATCTCTGAATTTATGGAGGGCACAGCAGGGATGCTCAGACACCTCCTTACTCTCAAGAGTGCAGTGTCTCCTTCTGTGAGCTCCCGCTTCTGGTGGACAAACCCATCCTAAAATGAAAATGCTGGGATTGACTCCCCCCGTTCTAGGAGAAAATGAGCTGTTTTCAGGTGGTTTTTAATCCCTAGATTTTAATAAGCATTCTGCAGTTTTTTATTTGCATAGCTCAAAAGCCATTAGCAGAGCCTAATAGGTTAAAGGAATATGAGTCAGATCTGTCCTGATCTGAAAGCAAACTTGCTGCTCCTACAAGGTTTTGGGGGAAAAATGAAAAAAAAGGTTGAAAATGCAACATTGAATAGGTACTTGTTTAATTTTGGAAGTGTATCAGTTTTGGTAATTACTGTGGTATACATTTTTGCACATCTAGTAAATTTTATTTTGAAGAGTGAAATTGTAGAAATCCCTGATTTTGAAAACCTTCAGAAATAGGAACTTTTCTGAACAGACATATCTTTGTGTTTTTGAAAATATTCCAAAGTTTAATTTTGTTCTTAGTCTGAGTGACTTTCTATATTGAAATTTCACTTTTTAGTACAACCTGTTGATTTCAGAACCCAGCTAGGCTTTCTGTAATCACTTCCCAAAGATAACAAAGACATCCCTGTGTTATCAACACTGCAGCACAAATCCAAAACACAGCCCCATACCAGAAACTGTGAAGAAAATTAACTCTACCCCAGCCAAAACCAGCACAGTCTCTCTCTGTGGCCTTTTTATTACACGGCTGGATTTTATTAATGACTGTATTGCTACTGGAAAGCTTTTCAAAGACTGCTTGAGGAGGAAGCTTCAGCTAAAAATTGACCTTATTTTCTGTCTATCCCATCCCCTGATATGGGAATTAAGGCTGGATCACAGGACTGTCCTGCCCTCGAGTACCCACTTCAGGACTCTTTGAAGCCACTGCCACCTTTGACTGTTTTCAGCTAAATAACTTCTAAATTTAGCTCCGAAATCCTGGCTGGGTTCTGCTCTGGACTCTCTCTGACATTCCTACATGTCTCCTTGGGTGTGTGGTGACGCTTTTAATTACAGCTGTGGCTGCCAGGGGAGCTGTAACACAGACACAGAGCCTGGGAAGGACCTGGCCTCCACTTCTTGTTTGACTACAGGATTTTTACATATTGCTCCCAAAACAGTGCTCAAAGAATGATGATTTATTCCTTATCTTTTCCTTTGCTTTTTCTATTTTTTTTCTTTTTCAAAATCTGTTCACCATGAGAAAATTTGGCCACGGCTCTTCTTTTATGGATGTTAAAAGACTTATCAAATGAAATTGGATCACAGGACAACTGTTCAGACATTGAGTTCTCTGTGTTTTTCTGGCAACAGAATCAAAGAAAAACAGCCATCAAAAAGTTATTTCTGAATGGGTCAAACTGGCTATCAAAGAAGCTTATTTAAGGCAAGGTGAGACTTCCCCTGAGGCGTTAGTACACAGAAATGCACATTCTTCTAGGTCTTTATCTTCTTAGAGAAAGGAAGCATGCATCTTAAGAAAAAATATTTAGAGACTTGGCTTTTGGAGCAGCATCTTCTGTAAGTGCTGCATTTAGTCAGAGTGATGTCTGTTGTTACTCCTTGGCTCTAAATACACATCTTTATTGCTTATCTTCTTGCCCAAATTTCTTTTATGCTTTTTGCTGCATTCCATAAAATGACCCCTTTGAAGAGGTGGCAGTGCCAGACTTTATGAAGGAATGGCTTTTTACTGCCCTCAAAGAGACTTTTCTCATGTTTGACATTCACCATCAGCTGCCTCTTGCTGGACCACCTCTGCCCACCCTTGCTCGTGTCCATCACTTTTGTTTCTATTATTGGGCTCAGTTAGGGTATTTTTTGTTTTGTTGTTTTTTACAGATTGATTAAAACTCTTCCATGGGACTTGGGAATGTTTTTAGTGTAGAAATTGTAACTCAGTGTAGAAATAGTCTATGGGAGCTTTAGGAGAGCTGTGATAGCAGGTTAATGCACTGGGCGATCTCCTGCCCTGATTTCTGCAGCAGGCTGTGGAAAAAGAATTTCCTTGAAATGTGGCCCGTCTCTTCAGCCTTAATAACACATTTGTCACAAATACAGCCTGTTATGAGGCAAGGCTCTAATAAAATGTTACCATACACAGATAGACTTAGAATTAACATTTTTCTCTCCCTACATGTCATTCCATTTAATATGCTATATTGGAAGTGTGAAGAAATATTTAGCCTAGTCCTATTCATGAATTAAATATTCTAGTCCTAAGACCTCTGTACTTCTACTGCTCTTGGAGAGCTTCATGATCCCTCTGGGATGTGTGGCTGCACTGGGAAGTGATGTGGGAGTTCATAGGATTCCTCTCATGTCTTATGTGGGAGTTTTTGCAGCATTTTTAAACCTTTTTGCCTTTTATACAACTCTGATGAGCAGGACTTTCAGGCAAATAAATGGATGACAATTTTTGAGTGGAGAGTGACAATTCCATATCTTTACCACTGCTGGGGAGCCCTGTGCAGCTGGACGTAGTAGGTACTGTGGTGGAGTTCAGTGGGCATTAAAGGGTTTAATGTCTGACACATTCTGAAGATTTTCAGAAGCAACTTAATTAAAATTAAACCTAAACTTCAGCTCAGTCTGTTCTGAGGATTATCCTTGTGATACTGATGAGTAGTAGAGAATTTATCCTACCTTAGTCTGTTTCTGGGCCTGAAATACACTTTAATAGCTCTCTGTCCTCCAAGGTTTGCAAATGAGGATGGTGTAAATTAAATTACTGGGAGACTGGTTTGCAAATCTTCAAATATCCCTCAGTGCAGACAGATTTTCCCACTGTGACATCTTGGCTCTCATTTGTATTTGGTTAACATGGGGGAGTGACCGCTAACAATAGTGTGGTTTAACAGGATTGCATTGCCTTCTGCTTCTGAATTCACTGAAGTCCTCCAGCACAGGAGATTGAACTACACAACCAGGGAGCTCAAAGTCACACTGCAAAATGGAAACAAAAGTCTATCAGAAATTCAGTACATCAATACTCTGTGCTGGGGCCTGCTAGTGTGACAAAAACGTCCTGTTTCCCTCTCAAGGTTTTCCATCATATAAATGAGTCACTGCTCTCCCCGTGCCTGAGCTGTGGAGAACCAGGACTGTTCCCTTCTGCAAAATCGTGGTTTTGTCAGATGTTTTTTATAGTACAGCTTTATTCAAGGAGGTCAGATGCTTCTGCAGCAAGGTGACCTCTAACAGGGGGAGTGAAACTCCTTATGCAAGCAGATGGGGCCTGGCAGCAGCTACGTGGATTTTGGGAATGCATTCATGGATCTTCCTGGTGCTGGTAATGGTTAGTGTCATCCTTAAAACAGCACCTGTATAATTAAAGTGTGCAGTTGGGCTTCTCATTTAGTGTGGATGGGAGAAAGGATCGAGGCAGAGTATTGATTTTAATGTATTGATTTGGGGGGTCACTGTGTCATTCGCCTCCTATGGCAGGGAGGGGTCCCTGTGTCATTCACCTCCTGTGACACTGGGGAGGGGGCTGTGGAGGTCACAGCTGGCTCACAACCTTCCCCTACCTTTCCAGTGCCTGTGTGACCTGCTCATGAGCAGAGGCCCTTGAATTTGTAAATTAAAGAACTAGGAATGTACATTTAAAGAAAAAGAACATTTTCATGCTGCTGTGAGCCCTCTTGATAATATTAATTGCACACTGATCTAATTAGTGTTCCTGTCTTCTGCAGAGTCATCTGCTGGTTTATTTTGTCTGAAATAAAAGCAATATTGTAATGCAGAATACATGCTAACTATCAGGATGCAGGGAGATGCATCTCCGTGTCCCATTCTATCAAATGAAACCCATAACATTGTTGTCCAAGGCAAGTTGTCTAAATGAGGCTTGTCTGTGTCTGGGGGTCACAGCTTGGCAGCAGAAATGAGGTGCCATATTGTGTTGACAGTGGCCAATGTCATGGCTTCAGAAACTGGCAGAAAGATGCTCTCCATGGAGGGCTTCAAAGTCTGAAATTGAGTTTCTTAGTGTGCTCCAGCAGAGCCTGAAACCATTGACCTTCAAGACATATATGATTTACTGAGGGGGGTAGATACTTGCAGTGGCATTTGGTGGCAGCTTTCTCCCAGTGATGGACCCTTGGCTCTGGAAGATTCTTCCTGCCAGGTCCAAATTGCCCAAGTCTGTATTGATCTTCAGAGCACTCTGCAGTGCACATCTATTTTCAGAGGTGCTGTGCCATCAGGCCTCTGAGAGAAGTCAGGTGTAGGAGAAAAGGGAATTTGATGGTCTGTGGACAGTTTAATTGTGTTCAGCCTTTAAAAAAAGTCTTGTTTTCTTGTATAAATATCATAATAATAATAAAAATAAACACAATTTTGGGTTTGTTTTTAAAACATGCTCATACTATTAACTGAGTAGCCTGAAAAAAAATTTATAGTAAACAATCCATAATAAAATACAGTGGGCTGAGTCTTTTTCCTGATGTATAGAGGATTCCAACACTGCTAAGGGAAAAAAAAAAGCTACTCTGTTTTATTTGAAGAAAACAGATGATTTTCCCAGTGGCAGAGTGATGAGCAAAGTATACAGAAAAACACAGCTGAGCTACTCCCCTAACTGCTATTGATCCCAGTGGATGGTTTTTTATTTGAGTAAGGACTTTGTTAAGATGTCAGGGCTCCCAGGCAGCCAGGCCAGCCCTTCACCATGGGAGGGCAGCCCTGGGAAAAGGGAGCATCATTCCCACAGTTGGTTTTGGAGCCTGGACAGACTTGTGCAGTGGATTTCTGCCCTCCTGCATCACGTGTTCCCTGTGAGATGAATGTACACTGTGCAGTCCTATTTATTTGCTCTATTTATTTGCACTCAGAAGGCAGCAGACGAGGCTCCTTCTCCGGAAGAGTTCTCAGCTTGTTCTGCAATCTGTTACAAGGAAAAGTGCTAATTAATGGAGATTTCCTTATTGAGTTAAAAGATTAAATATATCAACTACCAGGGCTTGTATCTAATGTCAGTGTATGCTTGGAAGTTCTTTAAGGAAGAAAACTGTAATGCAGAATCAAAAGAAATTAGAAATCATAATGCAAAGTCAGCATCAACCCAACTGCCTCCTCGGGATTTATAGAGTCTGTGAAATTGAGCAATAAAACCAACCTTTGGATGAATTTCAATAACAATAATGTTGAGTTAAACTTACCAGCCTTCTTTACAAGTCCTCTCTGGTCTATTTAGAATCTCTAATCAGTCTGCTAGGAGATAACGTGAGCATGTGCATCTTTTGTGGAGTAAGTGGGAATAAATTAGCTAAGGGTCCATTATTTGAGCCTTGCAAAATATTTGATGTGGAAGTTATTTTTGCTGGGTTTTTTGGCTGTGCATTTACTGAATGTAAATTAGATTATCTCCTAAATTTCTCAGCAAACTAATAATGTGTAAAATCTCTCAAATCCTTGTGTACTGTAAAAAAAAAGAAGATTAAACATTTGTTCTCTGGCAAGATTAAATCCTTTTCAGCTGCAACTCAAGTTTTTAGCAACTTAAGTCTCCCAGACTTACTATGTTTAGTTCCCTTCAGTTAATAATTTTCTGCCTTGAAGCAGGATTTAGGTTTTGAGCGGGGGTTATTTGGGACGAGGTGCTCCTCTTGCAGCTCACAAGCTTCTGGAGCTTTGTTTGTGCCATGTGGCCCATGGCCAGTGGCTGCCTTATTCTTGGCATGCTGGGAAAGCCTCAGCCACAGAACTATGATCAGCTGGTGGAGTTAAGTCTCTGAGCTGCAGTCTGTACTCCATGCTGAGTTTTAACCTGAGGTAAAGCAAGAGGTTTGCCTTGCAGGAAATCCCAGAGCTTCAGCTCAGCAGAATTTGGCCCACCAGATGCTGTGGTCCACCAGGTCTCCTTTGTAAAGTCTTTAGCTATTGCATTTTTAGCACTGCTTGGATTTACTGGTGTTATTTTGTGATATTTCACAGTCAGTAATCAAGTGAATGTGAATATTAATTGCAAAATGAATCAATTTTTTTTCCCCCTCTACCTTTGGTGTGTGTAATTAGAAACATTTCTCCTGTGTCACTGTCCACTCTGCTGCTCCCTAGTTTGTTAAAGGGTGATCTCTCCTGTCCCACAGACTCCAAGGGAAATTAGCAGTGTTATTACCAGTGGCAGCTGTGGTGATGCACAGAATTGTCCCTCTCACAGTAATGACCTTGAGTTTTATGAAGCACCTCAAGGTTTACTAACAAGGGTAGAACTGCTAGAAGTTTGTTAATTGAAACCATGAAATATGTTAGAGAGGATACAAATGAGTTTAAAGCCAATTCAATTAGAGGTGCATCTGTTTCCAAAGCTGCTGGAGAAATGTTTATTTTCACATCACTTTTAAGCCAGCCTCTTGGAATGCTGCTGGCACTGTTGTTTAACGCTGTGTGCAGACCTTGCACCCACAGCAAATTTATCTTTTGGAAGTGCAACAGTCAGGTGGAAGTGTCCCTGATGCTTGCTTGTAAAACCACTGATGTCCTTCTTCTCCCAGCACAGCCCCCTGTGGCATCACTGACATCCCCCAGCCCATCACCCAGCTGCCTCCTCTTGCCTTGGCTCTGCTGGGTGGCACAACAAAAATGGGACAATAGGAGTTTCTGCACCATGTATTTGTGCCTCTCTGACACTGGCACAGGGTGCGCAGAGGAGCTGTGGATGCCCCATCCCTGGAAGTGTCCAAGGCCAGGTTGGACAGAGCTTGGAGCAACCTGGGACAATGGGAATTGTTCCTGCCCATGGCAGCAGGGTAGAACGAGATGAACTTTGAGGTCCCTTCCAACCAACAGCTTCTGTGAGTCCATGACAGCCACCAGAGCATGGTCCTCACTTTATCCACCTGCTGTGGCTTTGTCTCTGGGCTGCACAGGAGAATTGAGGTAAGTCAGGACTGCTATGTTGTGTGTCTGAGCCTTCCCAGGACATCCTGTGTGATCTGTGGGTGCTTTGTTTGTTAGAGACACTTTAGAGACTCCATTTGTGGCTTGTTGAGCAACAAGCACACTGTTCTTAATGAATAAATCATAGTAAAATGAGCTGTGCAGTCTAGATAAATGCATTTGCTCATCCCGCTAGGTTGACAGTGTCTCAGTAGAAAAACAATAGCACTTAAATGTAGAAAAGGCTTATTTGGTCATCCAGACCAATTTTCCCTGCCAACTCCCAGTAGCATGTTTCAAAGTGCCCACTTAAATAACCTGGAGTTCTTGTCATTACCTCCTGTGACATCTGTGTGTGCAGCTCCAGCTCTGTGGCATTCAGGAGCCTGCTGATGGCCCCAGTAGGACAGAGGTTCTCATCTGCTCTGTCTGAATCAAATGAGCTTTATTTTAACAGTGTTTGAGATTTTGAGGAATAATAATAGTAATAATAATTTTTAAAAGGAGGTTAGAGGAAGCTTCAAGAAATAATCTAAGAATACGTGGAAAAGCAGGCTGAACATGGCTGAAAAGCAGAGAACATCTTTTTCTGTGGAAACAATTGTTTGGTACCAGGTTTTACAGAGGGGAGAAAAATGAAGGATGTGATGGATGAGTGGGAAATTTAAGGATGACACTGACAAAACCAGCTGTGTAAACTCAGCCTTGAGTTGATCTCCCAAGCTGAGCAACAGTAACTCAGAAATGTTATTTACTTTATTCATATTTTGTTATGGTAAGGTTATTTCTCTGGATAGTGGCTTGAATGTAGAGTTCCTTATTAATGGATTGTTTTAATAGCACATTGGCCTTGGGGCTTTTGTTTGTTTAGTATTGTGCATCATGCCAAAGCTACAAGTTTTCTAGGCATGCCAAAACTAGGATTATTGTGGGTCTTTTTAGTCCCCTGACAACAGCAAATTATTGCTTGGCTCCTGCAGAAAAAAGAATATCCTGGTCTCACAGGCAATGGATGAGCTGAGTACAATGTTATTTACTACTCATCATAAAAAGATAGCCATAAAGGCATTCTCTGTCTGAGCAGGGAGGGCACATCACAGGAACATTTTTGGAGGAAAATTTTGGTTGAATGAAATCTTTGCTCTATGAATAAATACCTTAGTGTAGGATTAACCCTTAGTGGTTGATAGAAGAGTGATGGAAGTCTGTGAGGAGAGCTTGAATGGGATATCTTTGGAAATTTCTGTGGTTCACTGAGGGAGAACTCACAGCATTTCCTGGGGATGGAATACAACAGGTTCTTCGGTCTTTATAGAACAGTCTGTGTTGGAAGGGACCTTTTAAAGGTCATCATGTGAACCCAGTGAGCTCCACCAGGTTGCTTCAAGCCCCATCCAACCTGGCCTTGAAGACTTCCAGGGATGGGGCATCCACAGGTTCTCTGGGCAACCTGTGCCAGTATTCTGCCATGTTCATTGAAAAATTTTCTTTCTTGTATATAAGAAAGATGTTTATTATAACTTGTTCTTCATCTTATTTTTATAGTCTCTTTTTTTTGTGTCTTATATTTCTTTTTATTATAGATCTTGAGCTGCCTTAAGACTTAGCCCGTTTTACCTTCTCTGATAAGTTGATAACCCCTCTGACTAATCCTACTTTGAAACAAGGCACTTTCTTTGTTTCTGTTGAGAGTTAATTACCCAGGCTGTCACACAGCCCAAGGAAAGATGATATTTCATACGGTGGTGGAACAGAACTCTTTAGAGAACTGCCTAAGAAATGCTTCTCATAAATCTATCATGAGAAAACTTCTTTTACTTATCATAATGTATTATGAATTGCTTTGAGTGGCAACCTAAGCAGGTGGAACAGAATATCAGTGGAATATTTGAGAGTTTTATTTGGGGGAAAAATGTAAGTCTGTTTTGGCAATATTTGTATATGTGTGTGCATGGATGTCATCTCATTGAGATGAGCATACACAGCATACAAAGTTGAAATATTTCAAACATTCCAATATCACTGGAATGGATTCAGTCAGTAATAATTAAGATACCCAATTCCAGTGGCTTTGGAGCTGCAAATGAAGAGGCACCACAGCAGAGAGAGATCAGAGGCAGCAAAGACACCCAGAGCACTCTGAATGGGCACAGATCTGCAGCACTGGGGAAGAGTTACAGCGTGAGTTACGGGGGCAAATGATTGCAGCTGTCAGGCTGCAGGGTGGCTGCTGTAAAGAAACAGGAGCAGCACCATCACAGGGAATCAGGAGAGGAGAAATAGAGCAGCACTGAGCTGAAGGAGCTGTTGCTGCTGCCGCCGTTTTTTAAGGCACTGTTTACAAAAGCAACATCAGTATTTCTTGTACCTCTAGAAGGAAGATATTTTCCAGTGGATGGATGCCTAAATAAGCCTGAAACCTTTCTTGATACTGACTTCAATGTGAAGAGCAGGAGGGAGGCAGCGAATTGCTGTCGTGGGTTCATGCCCAGGCTGTAACACAGTTACAGTTACAGTTCTGGTTCAGAGTGAGCAGCAGGCTTGGGCATGGATCAGCCAGTAAATCCAGTTCTGAACCAGAATAATCTCTGTGCCTCAGCCTTGGTGTTCATGGTTGTCTGGGGGTTTTGGACAGCAGCTGTTTCTGGTTTGAGTTTTGTTGTTTGGCTGTTTTTTCTCTCCGTGCTGCTGTGACTGTCACCTGGGTAGATGGGGGAAACCCTTCCTAAAAGAGTCAGGAAATGAGTTAATTTGGTATTCTGTAGGTGAGGAATCAAGAGGGAGTGTTCACATGATGAAAACCAAACAGAAATAAAGGGCATAAAAATGAGAAACAGAGCAGTGGTGGGGATGAAGTTCAGTTATTGCTATAACCATCATTGCCAGAGCTGTCAGAGGGATGAAGCTGCCTCTAATAGAGGCTGATCTGAGCAGCCACTGGCTTTCATGATCTAACATGAAATCTCTTTTTTGTTTAAATTAAAATAATACATACAGACATGACAAGCACATAATAGGAAGCGGGGGAGAATGAATGCAGCATGGTAAGTAGGAAGGTGCAGGAATTATTCCACACTGCCAACCCAGGACTGGTGCCACTAATTCCCTGGAGATCCCCAGGGCTTGGCCACCCTCTACTGCTGTTCTGCACACCAAGAGCTCCACAACCACTGCTGGGCTCTGCAGAGTCTCTCTTCTCATATGCCAGCTCCTAAAACAGCTGTGGGGTTGTGCCTTTTTGGAGGAACATGTTGGATTTTAATTCATGAGGTGCTGGTCCTGCAGATGTCTGGTGTTGTGATTTTAAAAGATGATGATCTTGTGAGGGCTTTCATGTCAAACCAGCTTAAGGTGAAAGTAAAGCTTTAAAATGCCATTTTTGAAACCCATAAAAAGCAAAGTATTTGGAAAGAGGTACAAAGAGAACTTGTGAGGTGTGGGAAGCAGGTTTCATCTGCTTTTCCCAAGAATAACTCCCATACTGTTCCAGCTGGCAGGCAGGTCCCTCACGCATCTGATGGGAGCTGCCAAGAGAAGAGCTCTGTTGCCTCCCCATCCTGTGGTTCTCTCTGCTGGGGAGAGAACCTGTGTCTGTCTCCTGCCTGTGCCAGCCCTGGAGATGGCCAGTGTAACGCAGAAGGAGTACACAACAAGACTGTACACTTAATTCTCCAGAATTTGTCATGGATGACCACAGTCTAATAAGGAAGGTAATTACCACATATTGGTGACCACCAGCTTCACAACAGGTACTTTTGCCAGCGTGTGTCCTTTACATCATTCCATTTTATCACTGCCTTCTTTGGACTAAACCAAGTAGAAGTTAATTTTAGTCACTGCTGTTCTTCACAAAATAATGCCAGAGCCTCACATTGGATGGTGTTATCAGTCTGCCAAATGCCTTCTCCTTAAGAAGCTCTTGTTTTGTGTTGGTTGCACAGGTCGCATCAGAGGATGGGAGCTGGCCAGTTGCAGTGATTAAAACCTGTCTTAAATCTTTGGTTTAGGTTACATTGAAGAGCCTTGCACGGTCCCGTGCCCGTTTGATTGCAGATTAAGCGATTGGTCCAGTTGGTCTCCTTGCAGCTCCTCCTGCGGACCGGGGGTGAGAGTCCGATCCAAGTGGCTCAAGGAGAAGCCCTACAATGGAGGTCGTCCCTGCCCCAAACTGGACCTCAAGAACCAGGTGAGCCACGTTCTGACAGCCAACAGAACTCTCTGTGCTGTGTTCTGAGTTGGGATCCAGAGTTCCTGTGCTGGTGAAGAAGGTAAAGATAGGAGTTATCTCTGGCACCGCACCTTGGGTCACCATTTGTAGGCAATCCTTGACCTTCTTGAGGACTGAGGGAGAAATGCTCACATATCAGCAGAATTTGACCTCAAGCACTATATTTCTTATATGAAGAAATTGTTATCTCCCAGAGCACAGGAAGCCCTGGAGTAATAATCCCACCTGGACAGTGTGTAGACATCAGAGAACTCAGATGTCATGGATATTTTCAAAACTTTTAAATTCTTTCTGAGACTCTGGTTGCTGTAGAAACGTTTGTTAAATAAAAATTGCTATTTTTAGCAACATTTCCCTTCAACACAGCACAGGTTCCCTTGAACATTAATTTCTGTATATTCAATATTGAAGTATCCCATCAGAGGAAAATAATCTTTAAATTACTACTCTTAAAGGAAGATCAGCTTCTATTTAAATGCTACTTAATGCTGTGTGCATTTCTGCAAAGTGCATAGTGATTTCCTACGTTTGCTGATTAATTCTCTAGCACTAATTAACACTGATGAAGTACTGTTTAGTCTTGTCTGCCCTATATTTCAGATTCAGCCATGAAAATTAATTAATAGGACAGAAACAGTCATGCTGAAGGAACTTCATATATATGTTATGAAGAATTTGAATATGTATATGTATAAAATATGTGATGTGTAGAAATACTTCAGTGGTACCATACAAAGATTCATTTGGTAGGTGCTAGAGATGGTGGATTCAGTTGTTTTTCTGCACGTCTATTGCTGCAGCAGTCATGTCCTGGAATGGAGCACCTCTTCCAGCTCCTGTGTATGAACTTGACTCATTTTCCTAACAGTTAATTTTATTTTCCTGTGAGAAACTTGGTAAATACTCCTTGGATTTTTTTTCCTTCTTCTTTTTCCTTATTTCTATTTGAAATTCATTGGAAGTAGGCTAACAGAAGCAGCAGGGACTACAGAAATATAAAACTGCTATAAAGTGTATGTTGTCCATAGCTCAGTGCTTTCCTTAATAGATCAGACAGATCACCAGAGAGGCAAAGTGAAATCCCACAGTAAGTGATAAGGTAACAATAAGCTCCTTTGTAATGAAAAGATACTGGGGTTTGTTACCCACAGACACAGCAGACTCCTTCCATTAATAGCAAACTTATTGCCATCATGTGTTGCTTATTCCCACACACATTAGAGTTGCCAGTTTCAAAAGCCTTTCAGAGGATATTAAAGGAAAGAAATTGTTCAAACTTGGAAGTTATGTCTTTGCACAGTTTATTGGTGCACAGTGCTTGCAAAGTGCCAGGGCTGGTATTGATATAAATGTGGTTGGTGCTTTTTTCCTCTTTACCAGGAGCACATGTCACGATCTAAAACCCACTGAATTCATTAGAGGCTTTCTGTTGCAGGCTGTAGTACAAATAATGTAGAATATGTGTTCAGATTTGTTTGGTTAGGTTTGTGGCTTCTTGTTTTTCGAGGTGTTCTTTCAGTTAGCTGCTTTTTGGAGTTTTTGTTTCTTCCCTTGTGAGTTTCTTTTATGATAAAACAGATACTATTTCTAACTGATTTGGCACACAAATGGTTTATCTTCTTCCAATTCAGATTTAAAGGATTGAGTGCAAGTCTATGTATTTCAGAGCTTTTAGGGTAAGAAGAAATGGTTGTGCTAATAAGAAAAGTGTGTATATATGCACACAAATGCACATGTTTTGCCTGTGATTCTGTTCATTTCCTTCCTGAATGCTTCTCAATACTTTGTGAACTTCAGAAGGAGTTTTGCTCTGCATCCACTGGGCTTGGACTTCCAGCCCAGATTTAACACACTGAGGTCCCTGGGCACGTTGCAGGATGCACAAGTTGCCTACCCAGATGGTGAAGTAAATGAGCTGATGGCACTGCTGCTGAGCTAAGCTGGACACATACCATTAATCCACTGTCAGGCAGATTGTCTGCTGCTGTTCCCTCTGCTCTGGGCAGCTTTTAAATCCTAGAGCAAAGCTCTACAGATTCATTATATATAAAAATGTGGCATCCTAATTATTTTGTATAATCTGGATTAAATACCTGCAGTAAATGCTGGCTTTTGTGTGGTATCAGATAGGGGAAAATCATATAAGCTATGTCTATACTTTATATATATATAAAAACTATATGCAGTAAAGCAGTATAGCACCATTGTGCTGAGTTTTACTTGTGGCTGCTGTGTGGTGTTTTATGCATTTGATAAGATTTTACATAATTTAGAACAAATAATGAATTCCTCCAGGTGCTAGTAGATTTCACTTATGATTTCCATTTTATTTTCTCCAGTATCTTTAATAATTTTGGTTTTGATTACTGCTTCTGAAGTTGAGTCTTGCTATTACTTAATCAGTTGCTTTGGAGAACTCTCCATTTTTCCACTGTCTTATAATTAAATCCCTCAGTCATTTTGTGTCTTTTTCTTAAGCCAGATAATCTTTTCACCTCTTTTTGTGCAGGGTGCTGTCTAGGCTTTTTGGCAGACCCCCATATATCCTTTTCTTCAGTGCTTTTCAGATATTTGACATTAATCTAATTGTAGTGTTACTTGAAACATTCTTCTAGCAATTCTTTCTTACCATTTCCCACCATGTCTGGAGCTCTGCCAATAGGGATATTTAGTAAGGCTACTGCTTTGGACAGAGGGACAATTTGCATGAACAAAGAAATCTATTTTGTGAATGTAAGTAGTTACTTAAGTCACATAAACTGTGTTGTAAAAGACTGTCCCTCAAGAGTTTGTCCAGTCACTGTAGTGCAGCTTTCTTGTCTATTAAGGATAGAATATTTTAGGAGAAATTTGATTTTATACAGAAATAATGGCCTGTCCCATTACTGCATGATATTCTGTGGAGTTTGTGCTCCTTATTCCACAGAGAGTTTGAGTCTTCTGGAGTATCTTGAAGCCATTCTTTTGGATGTGTTCATCTGCCTGTAGAGCCTCTCAAGCAGCCCACACTTTTTGCAAGAGATGTGAGAAGTAAACTCAGAGTTAGGAGAATTAATTCAGCTTTTTTGTATTTATTGTTCTCATTGTAGGCAATGGACGAGGTTGAGCCCCTCAAGATTTTATTCCAAGCTATCTTCTAATAGAGGTGCCAAACATTTGCATGGGCTGAGTGCTCATGGTATTCTGATAAAATCACTTGATTTGATGTGGTCCCTTTGGCCTTAAACTCTGTCTGTGTTGCTGCCCTGTGAAATTAAAGGATAAATTACAATATTTGGGGGAAGAGATGACAGTATTTTAACACAGCTCCATGTAATATGCAGAATTACTTTTGCCTTTTACCTCTGTTTGCAAATGGTTGAAGAGCTGGCTAACTACATTTTGCTCCATCTTTTAAAGAAAATGGGCTTTGCATGTAGGGGCTGTGCAGCTCTTATCTGAGGATGTGATTGCTTCTGAACAGCCGATTGGATTAGGGGGTCAGCTGGCAGATGTTCTTGGCTGTGCTGTGCATGTTAAAAGAGGTGTAGCATTTACATTTTTCCATCCCTGCTCTTCTCTGAATGCACTTGCACAGCATGCAGTTGCTATTTAATATGTAGCTCTACATGATGAAAGGTTAAATATGAGTTAAGGGGGGTTTATTGCTTGAATATTCTTTTATAGGTTTTTAGGATTACTGTGAGAAAATGCATCTTATTTTCAAGACTCATGAATTCCAAGGATTATTTTTTTATTGATTGCTCTTATACATATTCTTGTCAAGGTTTTCCCTCCTTCTCCTTCCTCCCCCTCTCTCCCTTAGCCAATACTGCTAAAGGACAAATATCATAGCAAGTAGTTTATCCCCTCTATTTATACTGTATATATTTAAGCAAACGTTTTTAAAGGATTGGGAGTATTTGTAATGGCAGGCATAGCAGGAGAAAAATGTAGTGTATTTAGAATGTAAGCTTACTGCTTTCATTAAAATGAATATTTTATTCTTAATGACATTTTCTGGTGTTCACTGTAGAATATGAGAAATACAGACACTTTGCACATTAGAATTGCAAGTACTGCTCCTGAGATTGCATAGAGGAGTTTAAGGAAAGGCAAAAGGAGGGTGGTGGTGAGCTTACAGACCCGATATCATCTCAGGTGTAAAGATGCATGAATTTCTGGAATTTTTTCATACAAAGTAGCTGCTTTAAGTCCACTTGCACTTCAGAGAAAACAGTTATTTTCAACATTTTCAAAACTTTTAGACTCTTGTATTAAAACCTAAGTTTGAACTGAGCATCTTTCATTGCTCACCGAATTAGCTCCCATCTGCTCCCTGACTGGTGAGTCCCACATGTAACCTGCTCCTTCCAGCATTAGGAATTGGCCTTCAAGAATATAATTATTAATGTACGAACTATAAATAGCTCCTGGTCAAATCACTTCTTTTATAATATAGATTTCTAATTTTCAGCAAAGTCACTGAACTTTTTGGGGCACTCAGAAACTCTTCCTCTCATGGATTTCAGGTGCCAGTAGTTCATTCCTGAGCCTAGAGCTGTATCAGTCCATCAGCTGTGTCCGATCCCTTCCTGTGCCATGCAGGAAATCATCTGTCTTGCATTTTTATCTGGCTCTATCAGCACTCATTTGCTTCAAGTGCAACTTAACTTCTGGGAAAAACAAAATCCTTTCTTAATCTCTGTTTTACCTTCATAAGATCTGATTTCTTCCCATTCTGCCTTAAAGGAAGGAATTACAGCATAAAACATATCTGTCCTCTGATTCTAGTGCAATTTTACAGTATCATAAAAATGACAAGTTTTTTTGCCTGCTGCACTGATGTGGGAGAATTTTCAGTGTCAGAAAATAGCAAGAGCCTCCTGTTTCCCTTTACACTTTTCTTGCTGTGACTGGAAATTTTGGTACTAAACTGCAATTTAGTTTGTTAAATGAGCAGAAGTAGGAGCCAAATCTGAGCAGCCTGAGCAGTATCTCACCTGCCTGAAGTGACTTTCCATGTGGGTGGGTGTTGCGTCACTTCCTTGGGAAATCAAACCAGTTCCCATGGTCTCCTCCAGGAGAATAACCCTGTAGTGTCTGCTCTAATTCTCAGCATGTATTAATTTTGTATTCACCTTCAATAGCTATCCACACTTGATTTTCATTTCTCCTGCAGATTTTCTGTTGAGTAAAGAGTCATATAAACATATTTTCACAATTGCCACTCATAAAAACCTTTAGCTTCAGAAATTGAGCTGTTTAAAAAATTCCCTCAGAAGTATTTTTCCCTTGGCTTTTTTTTTTCCTAGATAGCTTCTTTAAACTTCTCTTTAATAAAAAAGCAGCTTGGTGTACGGTGTAATGCTGCTTTCTGTAATTGTGAGAGAACATTTGCACTTTGTGAAGTTAAATATGTTACAATGTCAATCTCCTTCCTGGCATTACGTTCAAATCCAAAAAATTAGAAGCCTTGTGCTAATTAATTAAACTACATTTTTGCTGCCTACTACAGCCCCTACCAATTTTTTAATGAGATATATACCAAAGCATGAATGTTTGGTTTAAATGAAATTTATGTCTTTGAATCTCTGGAAGTAGGAACGGAACATAATTATTTCTGATTCAAATAGAGTTCCTACATTTGTTGTTGAAAGGAATATTTATTGTTCAATGTGCTATCTTTTTGCAAAGTACAGGAAAAGACAGGAATTATACCTAAAGTGCTCCGTCCTTTTGATTTCTTGCAGAGGAGATGGAATTAAGTTGGAAATCAGCCATAGAAAGCTGGGTGGCCCAGTAAAGAAAGTATTAGCATTTCTCCTAAGGAACTGAAGTTCAATTGGTTTAGGCAATACTTTTTTTTTTTAAGGGAAGGAGTGTGGTTTGTGCTGAATCTCTTGTGGACAATATGTCATGTTGGAGGACCTGCAAACAGCGTGTGCCATAAATCAGTGTGACAGCATCTAACACTGAGACTGAACTTACTCTTGCTTGTCTTTGTCTTAGGAGCAGGAGAACAAGAAGGATTGATGCCTTGGTTATTCCGTGGCAGCAGTTTTAATCTTGGTTTGGGTTTTTTTTTTCTCCTTCCTCATTTTAGGAAGTTTTTTTATTTCTTTTCTACAAAGTTTTGCGATTTGTTCTCAGTTTTAGGTTTGCAATCATTAAGGAAGGGAAGATGCTGTATAACAGTTAAAGTGAGGACCTAGCTTCTGTTCTAATTAGAACAAACCCAAGAACATTCAGAATAAAAAATGTTGGTACATCTTCACCTTTTCATATGGTAAAAGATGTGAGAAACAGTTATTTGTCATCTTGCATTTTATCACACATGATTTAGTCTTCAGAGAGAGTCAATTACTTCAGAGAGTAAATTACACTTTTGGCAAGTTAAATGAAGATTTTGACATGTTTTCCTTTTCTTTGCTCTCTTTCATAACTCCTTTCAAAAATTAATTTCCAAAATATGATCTCGTTGATTGCAAAAAATAGTTTGCTATAATACAAGACACAAATGTGGAAACTTCTTTTGTAATAGATTCTATGCCAAGTCATGAAATTCATTACAGCAATTTATAGTTCTAAGAACCTGCCACATAAAAACTTCAAAACTTTTTGAAGTGTGAATGCAACAAGATGTTGAACAGGAGTGTGTTGAGCAGGAGGCAGCCTGGATCTGTCCAGTGTAGGGAGCTGCTGTGTAAATCTGAATCACGGAGCAGAGCGTCCAGCAGGAGCAGAGGTGGGGCTGAGTTGGTAAATGAGGTGCTGGTGTTGGCCCGATTTGGCATCTGTTACCATCAGAAACCAGTGTGAGGCTGTTGGTTGTTAATGAAGATTTTGGTCACTTCTTTCATTTTGTTAGTGGGCAGCAATGTCTTCAGATGGATTGAATTTTGTCATAAATATCTAGCAGATTCTGTGTGTCCTCAGTTTAAAGCTGACCCCATGCCAGTGGATGGCTTTATTCCTGGGAGGAACAGGAGTTTGTTAAACATGGTCTGACTCACCTGCATGCTGTGAATATATCCCGAGCATTCAGAGCAGAAAATTTCTATTTTTCTGACTCTCCTTTATGAATAAGAAAGAATAATAGGAAATGAAGTTACTGCTCAGAGAGGGAGAAGGGACATGAAGATGTATGCTGTGTGAATTCATCTGTCAGAGCTCCTGAGCAGCCAGGAACTCTCAGGAGCCTCTTGCATGATGGTCATTAAAATAACCTTGGTCTTGCCTCTTTTAAAGTATTTAATATTGTTCTGTCTCTGTTGCTCTGTCTAGAGCAGTTCTCATTGATTAATACTTAACAAGTGTTAATATTTTTTCTGCTGCAGACATTTCTTGTGGCCATTGCTCAGAAATTATAACCAAATGGTTTGTTGGGTTTGCTTTGTTTTATGCTCTGTAGCTGATTGATAGATTCAGAAATGGACTTCATTTTATTTTTATGTTGTTTAATTGGTTTCTTCCTCCAAGACAGCAGAATAAAAGTGCAGGTGACCTTCTGTCCTCCTCTTGATGTCCCCCCACATGCCTGGAAGGATTGTGCCGGGTTTGCCGTCAGCTAAATGTGAGCACTTGAACCGCAAGCTGAATACATGAATTTTGCATCTTCTTTAAGTGACAGCATCGAGATCATCAGCATTACCAGACTGCTGGCTGGAAAATAAACCACTCAGAGATTCCAGATTTCAAGGCCCAGTTACAGTTCTCTGAGTGGTTGTCAAATACAGCTCCTGTGGCGGGGCTCCTGTTTGCAAGGGCTCTTTAACCAAAGTCGAAATACACTTTAGTCACATTCAGGTGGCTTTTGGGGAGGAAGAGGAAAAATTTGAGACATCTCTGCTGTACAGCAGTCTGGGGCTCTCCCTGCCTCCTGAACTCCTTGTTTTAGCAGGGCTACCAGGAAGAGAGTTGTAAATACGAGTTTGCACAAATTCAGCTAATCCTTTATCATTATCTATAAATCATGACACATTTTTGAGTTATAAATAAGTGTGTTGCAGGCTATAGCCACCACTAGAAAAACCAAAGGTGAGCAGATTTTTATGTATGAATGAAATGCCAAAGGATAGATTCTTCTTCTCCAATAAGATGTATATTCTGTCCATTTGAATTTTATTTACTGCTTCTCACTGGAGGATTGCATAAATCAGCAGTCCTGTGCAGTTTGTTGTGATTTATTGCTTAATTAAAAGTTATGAAGGTTTTTAATCTGTCTATAATTTATATTATTTTTGAGTCAGCTGTTTCCCATATTGTAACAACCAAAAAACTTGCATCCTTTTATGAAGGGAGCATTTTGTGAGCCCTTGGATTCATTAATAGGTGTGGCCCATAGTGGTGCCAGATTGACTTTGGAGCTCAAACTCAGAGCCAAAGATAATTAAATATTAGTGCACTTAATAAGGTTTCTCCAGCATCAGTTACAGTTTGCTGGCAAATGTAGTCTACATGTTTTTTAGACTTACAGATTAATTTTAAAAGGGATGCAACTCATGTGTGATTTCACAATGCACAGATGTTAGCTACACATTAATAATTTAAAAAGCAGGCTTAAAATGGTTATGGAGATTTTAATGGAGGATTAATTTGGTTCTAGTGCTGGACCACATGTTGTTGTCAAAACAAAAGTTTTAGTGTTTTGTTTTAGTTTGGTTGTTGGGGGATTTTTTTTGTTGGTAGATTGCTGCTGTGTTTTTTCCGTAATTAAATTTAGAACCAGCATACAATTTAAAAACAGACTCTTTTTTTTCACTGTATGGATTTCTATTGAAGAATAAAAATGCTGTAAAAAATTCAGTTTTTGTAGTGATGGCAGGGTTGGCTGGCTTGAGAGAGAGCACTCATCTGCTTTAAACTTCAGTAGGTTTGTCTCCCTCTTTCTCAAATATCATTATTATTTGAAAAGATGCGCTAATTTCTCTAGCAAAGCTTTGTCCAATCCTGACATTATAGTTTTCAGTTAGAAGGTTTTGAGGTCAGCTTGGATTTCAGTATGGCTTGGGGTTTGGCAGGAATGAGGGCTCCCTTTAGCTGTGAGGCAGCTGCCCTCTGTTGGTTAGCTCAGCTTGGCTCTGCTTTCATTTCTGATCTGGGTGACTTCTGGTGGGATGGATGGGAAGAGCCTTCCCTGAGTCCCAGCTATCAATGCTGTTTGAGAGCAGGAGGCCCCCTCTCCTCCTCTGTGAGGTGTAACCAAATTCTCAACTGCTCTTAACCTTCTTTTAAGTTTTTTCCTACATAATTTCATGTGTAATTACAGTGGTGTCACTGAATGGGCTTTGTTGTTTCTTAAACAAAAAATTTGTTCCTCAATTTGTTTTTTTTTTAAACCCTTTTCTTTGAAATAATATTTTAGAATCATTAATAAAAACCATTAAAGTGATTTGCTATAAAATCAGGTAGAAAATGTTGTATATCACATTAGATAAAAACTGTAGGTATCTTTTGGGTAGTCAGGAAGATTTTTATCCAGACTATTCTTTAGCACTTTGAGAACTGGACAAATATAAGTTAGAATGAACTTTGGCCATTTGAAATGCCAAACCAAATAATATCTGTCAGCTTTGCTGGCCAGTCTCCATTCAAATTACAATATCTGTTAAGTTTAAATGTCTTTTATGCTCTTATAAGTTAGATTTAAATTATTACTTTGAATTTTAAATTATTACTTCACTAAGTAAAAGTGAGAATTTTTCCTTCTCTAAGTGATATTATGAGGTTCATAACTTTCTAATTAACTACCAGGCGTAAAGATATTTTGTTCTTGTCTGAGCAAAAAGAATAAGGTGGAAAAGGTTTAGCAGCCTCTTCTAAGCAAGACTTTGAAAAGGAATGAAGATCTAGTCATATGCTACTTTTGTAGTGTCTTATTGTATATCTATTTAACTGGTGAAAAAGTGTCTGTTGATGCTGTTATTCAGTGTTCTATTTAATACATGGAGCTCATGTTTTTCTTTCAGTATTAGAAGATCTTTGCTCCTCAGTCCGTGCTTCCAGGTCATGAAGCTGCAGTGGTTGGACAATCCTGAGAATTGTCCTGAGGTTGGACATTCCCTCAACTGGTTTTGATTTTACTGGGAATGCTTAGCGGTCACTACGTCCATCATATGGCTCTTTATCAATGTGCAGGTTTTCAACATTTCCTAAAATAAAGCCAGTCTGTTTCTTTAATTTCAATTCTGTGTACTCTGAAGTGGCCGTGTGGAACAGAGGTTTTTCTTTCTGCCACTTTGCAGCCAGCATTTCAGATTCTGGGGGCACCAATGGTTTTTTTTTTCATGTTGCTTTTCCCCAGTTTGTAGCTTGGTTGTGAAGTTGGGCAATAAATAAACAGATCTGTGATTGTTGGAACACAAACCAGTGAGTACTTTAGCAACTGGAGTAGCAAGATATTCACTAGAAAATCTATTGGAGAAATCAATTATGCTTTGAGTTTGTCTTGTTGAGAAAATAGAAGTGCTTGGTCCTTTCAAAGGAGATACTACTCCAGTGATCAGCAAGTGGGCAGACAAAACAGGTTTTGTGGAGAGTCTCACAGGTGAGTGAAACAGTGAGAAAAGATTAATTTTCTATTCTGCATGTTCCCAGAGCAACCATTGACAAAACAACAGGCTTTTTTGAGAGTGAGATGTGTAAGATTGTATCTTACAGTGCACAGAACATGCACAACTCATTGGGCCTGAGAAAGGAAAGTCATGATTAAACTCAGTTGGATTAAACATTTGCATATAAAAGAGGTTTTTCTTAATATTCATTTCAGGTCAGTGTTTGATAAATGACTCTCAGATTTTCATCAGCGTTCTCACGTCTTGGCTTTTGCATAATAAGAATCCTCACAGGAGTTGTATGCAAACAGCAACATTTCAGCCTAGTTACTTATCACACAGCAAATTCAAAGTACAAGTTGTATTTGGGTCATATCTGCATGCTAACCTCAGAAATTAATCCCAGCTAGAGTTAGAATAAATATCTTTTTAACCTTACTTCTGTGTTTTCACCCTGTCATAATAATGTAGCATATCAAGGTATCTGGGAACTTGGCAAGGGAAGGGAACACAGATGATTTCTGAAGTCCTTCTGATAACACTAAAATATTTATTTGTTTTGGAGTAAAACATTTATTCTAGGCATTTCTCTTAGTCTAGTGATGCTGATTCTATGAACCTGATTTCTCTGCACCTGAATGAAAATTAATTTGTGATTAAATCCCAAGACTGATCAGTGCCTGACAGGCATTGGTTTAAAACTGAGGATGAGACACTTTTCTTTTAATGACATTAGGGGAGTTACTTCCTCTGCATTCATAGCAGCATCAGGGAGCAGTTCTTCCCACAGCATCCTGTACCAAAAGGCTGTGTTTGAAAACCAACTGTGAGAAGTTTGGATGTGGATCCAGGCTCTGCATGGCTCATTTTCCACCTCCATTTGTACTCCCCATGTGTGCCCAAACCAGTGATCACCTCTTGGTGGGTGGTGGGACGTGTGCTGCAGCTGCTCCACGTGGAACACTGGGTGTGCTGGCACTTTGTGGCAGCTCCTCACTCCTGGAACATTCCCAGAAATCCCTGGCATTTGGTGTGCCAGCAGATGCAAACACCAGCTTTATGTCCTGTTTTCCACCCAGTGTGTTTCTAACTACTGTGCAGTTCCAACCAAATGTGTCCAGCCCAACTCTCATCATTTAATTAAATAAAGGCAAATTTCAATTAACTTTTAAGACACCTGGAATTGGCTCAGCATTTTTTTATAAAGCAGTATTAATTTAAACAATATTTCCCTTTTTCTGATCTATTCAGTGAAAGTGAGACCTTGGATCCAAGTTAGATGCAAAACCCTGAAACGTGGCCTCCCTATAGAATAGTCAGTCATTTAATGTACCAGGAATTTTCATGTTTTTGCTGGATTGTGATCCAATCTGCAGAATGGGCAACAGATGACATTTGATTTAAACAACCAAAAGATAATTTTTTTGGCATGAGCTAATGTTTATCAATGGAGTTAATAATGAAAGAAACAGTCAGTCTCCACATGCTTCCCTGAAATGTGTCCAATAGTATCTGGAACACTGTTGGGGTATCATTTAAATGGTGAAATGAGGAACATTTGTGTTTTTTAAAAAAGGGTTCATGTGTTACAAATGGGAAAAAACCAAATGTTTTCAGCATGTCTCAGAGTCACACAAATATGAGATGCTCTCAGGATTGTATTGCAAACATCCAAGGGAAAGGAGTATTCTTCCCAGAAATTGATTACAGCAGAGCCAGGTGAGGCCAGAAAAACCTGAGATAATGTAATTATATTTAAAGTAAAATAAAAGTATTGTCAGAGGTCTGTGCTTTCTGTTTCCTTAGTT
>NW_005054298.1:4294211-4302495 GCF_000277835.1 Geospiza fortis | reverse complement strand
CAGATGATCTGCATTACTCCTGAAAGCCTGGCCCATCCTCTCCTGTTGAAAATCATTCCCAGGCTGAGTGGATGGGTATTTTCTTCTGTCTCATCTTTGCTGAAGTTTCCATTAGTGCTAAAAGCTCTGCTGTCTGGTGTTTTCTTTATAGGGAAAAAACATCTCTATTCTGTAATGATAAGAGAGGGATCCCTTGCAGCTTCCTGTCTCTGGACATATTGAAACCTTTTAGCCAGTCCTTGCAAAATGTGAGCTTCATTCTCAAAATTGTTGTGTTGTTTTTCTTTTGCCTTTCTTTGTGTTGGATATGGGAGATTAAGTGTCCAGATTTATACACACCACACCAGAGAGGGTCTTTGCAGGGCTTTGTAAAACACTGGTAATTGCATCCCACTTTCTAGGGAAATTCTAAGCTAAAACCTTCCTCAATTGCATTTTTGTCTGGTTTATGTCACAACCACATCACATAATGTTTTATCTTGTGATTCACCCCTGCAGGGCTGATTTTTGGGGTGTTTTTAGTCTCCAGATATGTGATCCATGCTATGTTCTCCTGAACTGCAGCCTCACTCCCACACTCCTGTCCAGCTCCATGCGGATCTTGCTCCACACTGTCCCACTCCTCTTGTATAAAAATGTCATTTAGCTTCTCTCTTCAGTAAAATTTTAACAGGGCCATAGCTATTTGTGTGCCAGTATAATTGGTGAAATATTATCCAAGGCTGGCTGTCAGAGCATTCCCTCAGCAGTGATGCTAATAACTTCCCTCCAGCCTGACGTTCCCCATTTCATGCTGCTGCTGCTGTCCTACCTCTAGCCATTTCAGGCCAATTTAAAATTTCTGTACTAATCCCCCATCTTCTTCAATTTAACTAAAAACTTCCCAGGTGACACAACATTAAAGCTTTCCCAAAAATCAGACTGCCAAGATCAATTTAATTTCCTTTCTCTGGAAACTGAGAGGTTTTTTTCTCTGAGAAAGATGTCAGATCAGTGTGCCTTACCTGTATTAAATCTATGTGGTATTCCCCCCCAAATTCCTTTAACTTCACTGCCTTGGATTATTCTTTCCTTAATAATTGTTCAAATGCTTTGCTGCTGCTAAGCATAGAAGAAAGGGCTTTTAGTTGCTCTGATAACTTTTTTTTCTCCTTATTAAATATAGATGTGACATTTATTATTTCTGATTGTATGATATTGTTTGTGTCTTGTTAGATTTGTTAAACTTGCTACCCCATATGAAATTTTGTGTGCCAGTTCATTCACTAGTTTGAATGGAAATTACTTAATTTCTGGACTTTTTTTCCCCTTGAGCTTTGTGTTCATCTCGACCTTGATACTATCTGTTTGATTATCATCATTGACATCAATAAGAATTGAAGCATGTATTCGTGTAATTTGGAGCTACCTGCTGCCTTTGGTCTGCACTCCAGTGTAGCAGCTCTGCTCCTGTGCAGATTATCTCTTCATGTAGCATTTGTCACTTTCCATCACTTCTTTTAATAACTTCAGAGCAGCTCCCTTGTCCAGGCTGTGGCAGCTGCCCCTCGCTGCCTCCTCTGCTCTCCTCCTCTGCCATTTCCAAACCCTAAGGATGGGCTTCCCTTTGGTGCTTTCTTCACCTCCTCTCCCTCATCCATGCAGGACTTGTGATCTCCTCAGCAAGAGAGCTCTGGGCACACTGCCTGTGGGTTTTTGTTTCTGACTGAGATGTGGATCCCTGCAAGTGCCAACTTCTCTGACTGAAAGCCTCCAGTCTCCTTCCCCTGGCAGATCCTCCATCCTCGTGAGCAGTGACTTCCCAGTGGGTCCCTCACTGTGCACAAGTTGCCCTTTTGAAGCCAAGAGTTGAAAATGCCAGCCTGTCTTTTCTAAGGGTTCTGTGAATGCTGGTGAATACTTTAGTTTGGAATTGTCATATAATCACGTGCTTCAAATTTATTTTTATAACCAGCTCTTTCATTCCTCTTCCCTAGGAGGAAAAAAAATCAGAAATAGCACCTTGTTTCAGTGACTGAATGAAACTGTCAGTGACTGCTTTTGGGAATGTCTGATTCTAGTATTTTTTTTAGCAGCATTTGTTCTGCAATAAATGAGAAGTCTTTTTTAGAAAATAGTGGTCCAATAACACTGTTTTCATATGAAAATCTCTCTCTGGAGGTCTGTGGTGTGTTGCTCAACAGTATTATCACAGTGAAACCATCCCAGTGTTACCTTGTGGTCCCATGACAATTTCAGCCTGGTTTTGATAAACTTCTTCAATAATTTAATTCACTGAGTCTCGTTTGCCTCTCACTCTGGTGAATCTACGTGACATCAGGTAAGTCCCTTTTGATTTATATGTCTGTAAAAAGAAACTTGAGGTAGCTACATATCATCTTTATTTGAAGCCTTGCAGAGCTGCACTGTGCTGCTTCCCAGCAGGAAACACAAACATTTGTATTTGCTTCCTGCTGTGGGAATTGTAACATTCTAGGAAGAGTTTAGATTTTTCAGTAAAACAACTGAAGAAGTATTTTAGTATGAATTTTGACTTAAAATATGTATGCATTACTATGTCCACAGATATACACAGAGAAGATACTGGATAAAAAATGAAATTATGAGCTAAGTTGAACATACACTGTGTACTTGTTTTGATTGACCTAAATGCTCATTTATGGCATAAATTCAGCAAGAACTTCCAGTGGTCAGTTGGAAGGAAATACCCATATAAGATACTGAGATGACTTAAATCCTGTTGAGATGGGCAGAAATCAATAGAGCACTTTGGTTTTGTTGCACAGCTTTGCAGAAGCTGCAGTTGCCTTCCTCCCTTTAGTCAAGCATTTGGTCGTGCATTCACTGATTCTGTGCTCAATCTTGTCACTCTTCAGCCTTAAACACAAGTTTGAATATCCAACTGCAAGTGCCACATGGGAAATGCAGAGATGTTTAATGAGTGGTTGATGTTTTTCACCTTGTAATTAAATGTTATCCGTGAATATTTGCTCACGTGAAAAATAAATAGGAATGTATGATGTTGGCCAGCAGGTCATTGAGAAAATTAATGATGAGAAAAATTTTCTCACAGAGATGCTGTAGAAAAATTGACTGCATGTGTTAGTGGCCTGGATGCAATTACTGAATACAGCAAGCAAATATAAGTATATATCAATTTATAAGAGAGAGTGTAGAAAATTTTGAGAAGAACTTTCTGTCATTAGTTTGTCCTGTTTGCTGGGACCATTCACCTTTGGGGATGGTAGCTCTGAATTCAAAGATAATAAAGACAGATCCTCATGAACAGTTTTCAAAGAGGTCTTTCGGTTCTCAGTAGTGCAAACCTAGGGAAAAGAATGTTTTTCCTGTTGGAAAATACCACTGTCATTTTTTTCTCACTTATTCTCTAGGTTGTAGAATGTTGAAAGGTCAGGCTTGATGGACTCATTTGAGAATTTGTGGTGTCAGAGTAGAACAAAATGGACACTGGCAGTGGAGGTGTCTCTGTCCTGTCTGTCTGTCCCAAATACACTTAGATGACAAATCATCTGCAGCTGGAATGCTGATCCTGGCTGCATATTCATTTCATCTCTGGTCTTCTACCTCAGACTCTCATTAGCCAGCGCAGTCACTTGGTAGAGTGATGGGTTTCAATAAAGACACTCATACATTAAATTCTAGCTGCACCCAGGCAGGGCTTCACTGCTAAATAGCTGTGACATTCCTGAAGTGAGTGCTCCAGATTGGATAACAAGTTTGAAATAGGAGAGGCCATGATTATGAAAGTTCTTTCTAAATCATCAATGTGCAACCTAAGAGTTACACTTCTTTTATTCCTCACTTTAAAGGTATTTTGTAGGACTTATTTCTTTTTTAATCAGCTGGTAAAAGCCATTTTCAGAGGAATATTCTCTCCTTTAGAAGAGAGAACCTGTGTATTGCAGTGTTGTTTATATTGACTATTAGAGAAACATTAAACTGTTTTTGCAAAGCTAATGGATATACCCTGATAAAATGCACTCAGATCCTTACCCAAACAGCACATGAGAAAATCTGATCAGCTCAGAATGGTTTAGATAAAAAACTAATGAGCATGAAGCCTAAGTAATGACTGCCAGGTTGGGCTCATTGTGTGTCTGGTGCTTTGGGCTAAAAAGGGGCTGTTTCTATGATCTGCAATGATGGCAACTTTATTAAAAGTAGCATTGTTTTGGTCCCAGTACAAATATCCAAATTCCCTGGACAACTGCCTGCTTTTTTTTTTTAATTTGAAAGTCCTTTTACTCTTCAAAATTAGTGAAGCATTCTTCTCTTAGTCACATAAAATCCACTTTTTATTAATGTGCATCAGCTCTTACCCACAGCCCAGACACTTCACCATAACACAGAAGGGGATAATAGGCTGAATTATCCTTAAGCAATTGCAGTTGTAACTATTTCATGTCTTATTGTGGTATGTAAATTTGATTCTTTGCCAGGTCCCATGGACATATCTTCATTCTGACTACTGGAAGGCACAGTGGGATAAATGGATTAAAGTAGAACTAGCTCTTAGCATTATTTCTTATCACTTTTATGGTAATGTCTTCACTGATGTAGTTGCTGTATGCACACAGAAGGCAACTTTCCCAAAAGTGGGAAACCCTTTCAGTATTATACCAAATGTAAAAAGTAAAAATAAAACAATGGGAAAGGATCAAAGGGCAGTGAAAATAGTGGTAGTACAGAGATTGTTTGGTCATTCAGGTTAATAGCAGACACAATGGGATGATGAGGCTATTTTTACCAGGTTGTTTTTTGGAAGAAAAAATACAGTGAATAGCAACCAGCATTACCAAGAGTTGTGCAACCAAGATGCTGTGTCTGAGTGGTTTTGGGAGGGAGAGGTGAGGCTTGCAGCAGGAATGGATCTCAAGAAAGCACAGAGAGCTGGGGAAAGAAATGATATTTCATATTAATTCCAGTTAAGTATTCCAGGAGGGTGGCATAAAGAAAGGTATAACAGAAGTTCAGCCCTGAGTGCTCCTCAGTGGTGTCATTGATGGAGCGAAGTGGGGACAACTGAAGTGAGAGAGAGATGAGCTAAAATAATGTGTTGACTGGAGAGGAACACTTCAGCTATGACAGCCTAAGTGCTGGTTGAAAATGAAAGTTGAAGCCATGGGGGAGATAAAATTAGCTGTGGACAAGGGAGGGAGAAAGAAGAGCAGGCAGGCTGAGGGATAGCTCCCCTGTGCCCAATAAAAAGGAGGATAAGTGGAAGGAGCAAACTTATGAAAGGCATAGCAAAGAGACAGCTAACTCCTGCTCTCAATACAGTTATTCCTTGGTGCAGTATATATAAAATGGGATGTAACATCTTTGCATTAGAGACCAGCTTTTTTTGTTCCTTGTTGGAAGCTGAGGCTTTTAACACCTTGCAAACACAAATCACCAGTGAGGTGCTCTGGCAGGAGCACTACATCTGGGTGGTGAGTAGGGCACAAGCTCTTGCCTGTCTGCTCAGCCTGGGAGGGCAGTTTTGGCTGACACTTTGTGCCTGCTGGTGGTACTGCCACTCTGGAGTGTTCTCCAGCAGGCAGGGATGCAAGGCTTTTGCCTTTGAGATGGAAGTTCCTCTGCAGGGAATGTTTCCAGCTAGGAGGAGCAGGGAGGGGAGAAGTTCATCATCGCCTGCAGGTGGGAAATTTTGCTACTGGCACTTAGCTCATATCTTCAGGAAGTTCGGCCCAGCCTGGCACAGACCTGTGTCATGACCATATGCTCTGCCTTATAACACTGCCCTCTCTAAGTCTCAGGAAAGGTTTTTTCTTTTAAATGGTTAGATTAATTATGGTTTATTAAGTGTTTTGTCGCCAGGCTATTCATTAGTATGGAGTGTGGAGAAAAGTGGGAATGTGAGACTGATGGGCAAGCTGCAGACAGAGGTGAGGGGTTGTTCCTCGGTCTCTGGGGCTTTCCCTGTGCCTGTGGGAGCAGGGACCAGCTGCCTGGGCATGGGGGATGGAGCTGCTGTTGCATGAAGGTCAGGCAGGAGAGTCCCTGCAAGGAGCCAGAACTGGCATTCCCTGGTGCCTGAAGAATGGATGCTCCCTTCCTTCAGCAGCCTCTAAAATACAATTGTTCCTCTCCTCTCAGCCTTGCCTCCCAGAACTCTTGCTGTCTCTGTCAGCCCTCTGTGCCTTCCCTTGGATCCAGCTCTGCTGCTGCCACCAAATTCAGTTCTTCAGCCTGCAGAGTTAGGGCAGAATAACTCATTCAATTTTGCCTCCATTACTGAGCAGCCATGGGCTGCCTCAGAGGGCAGGTGGGTATTTAATGTGACATTTGCACTTCTGTAAGGTTCTGGCAGTGTCATGGGGGCCAGCTAATACAGGTGAACAATTGCCAGTGGTGGCCTAGTCTCGTGAAGAACAGTAATATGACAGTTTATACTCCAGGCTTCTCTCTGTGGGATGATACTGCTCAAGGAAATTAAGCCTAAGAGATAATTTGGCAACAGGCTTATTTTAAATACTGATTAATGACTATTGCTTTAGTGCAGCTCCTGCTTTACTCATGATGTTTTAATATGGCAAAAGAATTATGATTAGTGCTCTTAGGTTTTTAATGTTCAGATAGTTAAAATGTCCCATAATAATCGCTCCCTTTAATACTCAGCATAACTATTACAGAGATATAACTGTGCTTTGGTGTTGAAAAGAAGAAACCAGGATCCCAATGTGATCGTGAATGCCTTTTTCTGGTAGCTTAAATCAAATCCTTGAATTTAAAAGTCCTTGGCAGCAAGTTTTAAGAACTTTAATTAAAAAATAAGTCTTCCATAAATTAAAAAAAAGATAATTTGTTGAAAGGAGTTACTGAAATATTGCAGTAAAAATATAGTGGAATATATAGCAGGAAGCACAAGTAAAAGCATCACAATCAGAAAACAAATTCAGATTCAGGGTGGCTGTAATCTGAGATGTACCTGTATAGCATACAAAGTACCTCCAAGATTTGTAATCATTATTCTTGTGACATTAACGTGGTTTAGATCTGATTCTGCAATATCTCACACCATTGGAAGTCAGGAATGATTTTCTAATAGAATTGCAAAAAAACCCCAATAAGAATAAGAACAGGCTCCAACTCTGCCAATCTGGCTGATCCTTGGAAGAAGCAAGAAATATTTGCATACATTTCCCCTCTCCTGCCTCAGAGGTGCTATCTTGCATGCAGCAGTTCATTGTTGCCTCACCCAGCTTGTAATTCTGTTGTTTTGGGTTCTCCTCTGTGGCTTTGTAAACCATGTTAAGAGTGGAAGGAGTGTGAACTCAAACCTTCCCTTGAAAAGAAGAATCCCCCCGTGCCCATGCAGGACTCCCACAAGGCTCAGAGCAGCATCTCAGCATTTGGAGCTGGGAGCACTGCTGGGGCTGCCGGTTTGTCTGAGGGAATATTTTATGTACAACCGTGTCTTGCAGGAATCACAGCGCTCCCACACAGCCCCACAAGCTCTGCACCAGCCCACTGAGCTCATCCTTGCCTCTGTCTCCCTCCAGGGAGTGTCTCTGGATACACTGTGGGGTTGTGCTGCCTCCCACAGAAGCCTCAGCCACCCATTTGATGCCCCTGTCCCTGTGCGCCTTGGGCAGTGTCCCATACTGCTTCAATGCATGGAAAAACCTTCTCTCTCCAGTTCCTTAAAGCCTGACCTTACCTTCTTCCATGTGCCATTTTAAGGTGATATCCCTGCTGGTTTTGTTGAGTTCTTTCCATGATGTCCTCTTCCCCATGTCCTCTCTTTGCCCGTTTCTCACTTGGCAAAGGCTGCTGTGATCTTGCCATTCTTCCTGAAAAGGTGTTAATAGTTCTTTATTGCAGTGTTGTTTTCACTGATGGTTTGGCTGGTCTTGTCCATGTGCTGAAGTACCACAAGTCCTTTCTCCCACTCCATGTGTGTTTCTTCAGGTGTTGGTTCCTCTTTCTGCTCCCTTTCTTCCTTCATTTGCCGTAAAACTAAATATGGACAATTGATGACCCTCATCGGTTACTTGGTGTGGCATTTCCCACTTTTTCAGGATGAATCCAGGAATGTCATACGAAGCACCCACTGGCATTGGGCTGGCTGCTTATTCCTCTAGGAATACACCAAGGAAGGGTTGGAAAGCAGTATTGTTTATACAAGTGAGCAATTACCCATGGTGGGCAGTTTAGCAGCTTCTGACTTTGTGTGTTGGTCAGGTAAGGATGGGGTGGAGAAAGGGGAGGTAGCTGAGTATTTTGCTTCTCATGTACGTTTTCTCTGTGCACCTTCCAG
>NW_005054298.1:4290164-4294157 GCF_000277835.1 Geospiza fortis | reverse complement strand
CACTAAACGGGACAGGGAAAGGAGAAATGGGAATGGTTTAGCTTCTAGAGTAAGATAAGTTGGAAGTTAGAGAAAAATTGGGGGAAAAAAAGACACTGTAGAGATTTTCCTATTAATCTTTTAAGCTGGGAGGCTGCCATCCTGACATAGTCAATGGAAGGAGGTGAGTGCCTATAACATGCCTTAACTAGCAGCCTAAATTGAGGGGTTTAATGCCACCTGTTTTATTGTTGTGATTCATGATCTTATTAACGCACTTTTAAAATGAAAAGAAGTGTCAGACATCAAGAAGGATAAGGGGTAGGTGGAGAGCCTGAACATCTGGTAAATGTTCTGTTCAGTTCATTTTAATAATAATTTTGGGTGTTTTTTCCTTTCCTCTTCCATTATTTTTAGGTAAATGAGATTGTAGCTTAGCGTGAAACTGATTTTGGAAATAAATTTGATGGCATGCTCCTTCTCTTGCAGAGGTGGCTTGATCTCTGTAATGCGGTTTCTTGCATAAATGCATGAACCTTTTTATGTAATTTTATTGCTTGTTAAAGATGTGTCCTCAAGTGTAGATTACTACTTTAAAGGCTTTGTCCGTGGCTGTGGCCAAAACCATTTTTTGGACTGTTTAATTCTGGTTTGTTTAAGAAGCTGTCTTTACTGGCCACATATCCTAATTTTAATTAGACCTGCTGCTTTTTCTTGTATTCTTGCATTACTGAACCTCTGGTATTTTTTGCAGAGAGATACACCTGGAAGAAAAAATTGCACAATCGTTTATTGGCAACTTACAAAACTTTGCCAATGTTTAATATGTCTGAATTCATGAAATAAAGTGTTTAATATGTCTGAATTCATTTTTCACAGAAAGCCAGCAGGAAATAGAAAAATCCTCACCAAAGCATCCAAATACAGCTCAACCAATTTCTTCTGTGTTCAAATATGTCATAGTGATGTCTGGAAAGTGAGTGCCTTCCATTAGTGCAGCGCTGCACCTCAGACAGGTGCCCCGCTGGTGGCTGACCCCAATATAATTGCCCAGCACCTGCAGCAGTCAGTTCTCCTCTGGTGTGTCTCCCCCAAACCATCATCTCTTCTCTTAACTTTTACTCTAAAATCCTGTCAAGCTCTCATAAACGCCTTTCCCATTCCTTTTCCTCTCTGAGGGCTAACTCCTGGCTGACATGCTGATGGATTTATAAAGGAAGCACTGACGGAGCACACTCCGTTCTGCTGCCCGGCCAATTAGCGGTGCGTCCGGTGGCTGTCCCTGGATGGCTGCACAGGAAGGAGCCCACTCAGGATGAGAAGTTAGCACTTACAAAACAAATGATGCCTCAAATGAGTTGCTAATTACTGGCTCCTTCATTTCCCGTGGCGAAAATCGAGATAAAAGTGAGTTTTAGCCCTTGTGTCAGTTTTGGAACTGCTCCCTTCGGCCTATGAAGTTGGAACACTCGGAGTGTATTGATGATGTGCTGTGAGTATCTGGAGAGGGTTTATGGACCCACCAGCCTTCAGCTGTGAGCTGTGTTCTCCTGGGGATGTGTTGCTGGTGGTGTATGTGCCCCTCGTCACAGGCAGAATGGGAAAGGGGGTGTAAACCACAACAAGGAGCAGAATAATGAACAGAATCCAGTGGCGTGGTGATGGTCACTTAAACTGTTAAAGCAGGAGCTGAAGTAATCCTGAGTGGTCACCCAAATTCAAAGCTACATTTATTGAAACTGAGGCTGGAACATCTTGTCCCCAAAGGGTATCTCAAAGCTCATTCTGAATGAACATTGAGGTGTAAGTTGGAATGATTCTTTCGACCTTGGTAATTCTTGTACTTTCTGAAAATTGTACTGACACTTGAAACATCAAATTAGCCAGGAGGTTTTTCAGCTCTGATTTCAGAGATCTTGTATGCTGAATATTAAGGAGAAAGGAATTATGCATAGTAAAAAAAAAATAAAAAAAAAATCCCAGGTAACTTGATGAAAGCCTTATAAATAACTGCTTGAAAATAAGACATTGTCATACTGGAACTAATACTGCTATTGAACTAGTTGGAAAGTTATATTGACATTATTCAAGAATGTTTTATCTCTAGTACTTGTGATTCTAAGCTGTGCATTTATTGGATGTTGCCATTGGGAAAATGGACACCTATTATATATTCTTCTAAGAAAGGACAGTCATCTGAGATTCAGCACATGGCTGAGCAAAGGAAGCAGAGAGAAAATTAATTTTCATAGGGAAAGTTGGGCAGAAGATGAAAAAAAAATACATTAGAGAGGTGGCTGAGTGGAATAAGATAATCTAAAGACCAAAGATCACCTGTTGAACCAAATAAATAATTCAGGAAAACCCTTGATGCCCAGGGACCCTGGGCTGAATTGGAAACTGAGCTCTCCCAGTCCTTGCTTGCTGTTATGAATCAGTACCTGACAGCTCCACTGCACTGTGCCAGAGGCTGGGATCTCCCCCAGCTGATCTTGGCAGGCTCTGCCAATGGCTTTTGCTGTCCTGAAACAGCCATAATTTCCCTGCCTTGCATCATGATGTCTGCTCTCAGAAATTACCTCCCACTGAACTGAGGGCCAGCTCACCGACCTACTTCTCCTGCAGGAACTTCCATGCCCTACATATACCAGGCTGAATGTTTTAAAATACCCATCAGCCAGCTGACCTGCCTGATGTGGGAGCCCAGGCAGCATGATGGTGTTTTGGGCTTAAAGGTGTCTGCAGGATGAAGTCCCATTGACACTTAGATTTCCAGTGCTTGGTCTGAAAGTAGGATTAAAGATTCTGAGGTGACTTATAGCCTCACACTGTTCTTGATGCTCATATTAAATAGCCACAATCTCTGCAGGGAAATGTGCTGCAGCCTGAGGAGAGCTAGGTCAGGCAGTAGAGGTTAGTCCTTGGGTTTCTCATGACTTCTAGGAAATCTTGGACATTGCCTTGCCCCCAGGTTTCTGAAATCCAGTGCTGTGATGAATCTCAATAGTTGGCAGACCAAATGATTCTGGAAAACCGGCCCAATTGCAATAAATGCTTTCAGATTATTGTCCCAAATGATCTATTGAAAAAGGAACAGTTGAAGGCAAGAGTGAGTAAATGAGAGCATTTTCTGAAAGAGCAAATCACAGAGGGAGCCCCTGGCCATTTTTCAGGCTCTATCACATAATCAGAAGCATTCAAAAGCAGGAAGTGTTGGAGGGAGATAAGGGACCTGTACATGAGGGCAGTGAGGTCATGGGTAATAATTGGCAAGAACCTGAGAGAAGCTGACCAGTCTAACCTCCTTAGGTTTATCTCAGAGAAGAGTAAAAACATTTAGGCAATATTGAGATACCCAGTTCCAGTTTGTGGGAGGATGCAGATAAAAGCAGCACAGAGCATCTTAGGAGCCAGCACGGCCTAATTAAGAGAAAATACTGAACGTAATCCCCCAAGACTCCTCTCAATGGTTCTTTGCTCAGGCAGCAGAGTTCAGCATAAACAAGTTAAATATGCTGATATAAAACTGAATTGTGTAATAAACACAGATAGAGAGCTTCTCTTCCCTTTTAATGCCTGGGAAGAGCACAGCAAGTGGGCCAAGCAGCCAGGGGAGAGCAAGCAGTGTGGTGTTTGAATGGTATGTTCCCCTTTTCCATCAAAGTTTTGATTCAACCCATGTGTGCTTAAGCTAAAGATTTCTAGGGCTTGTGTTTTCTAGAACCCCTGTGCTGCCCAGGCTGCTTCTGAATGGGAGTTTGGGCTGCAGGTTACTCAGCTGTGTCATCCCACTGGGGGAGGGGGAAGAGCCAAATATTGGTGAAAAGGCATCTGGGGCTGGGCAGTGTCTGTGGGGGTTCCTAGCAGTTCTCAAGGACATAAACACTGTTTTCATAACGTGGTGCCCAGGGGTATAATGGTAATGGGCTGGAATTAATAGTGGAGATGGAGGCTGACTATATGGAAGAGTCTTCCTAGCTAATCAACCACTGCCACAGTGCCCTTTCCAGAGGG